>NC_142141.1:17971255-18274286 GCF_024610735.1 Ursus americanus
ACAGTTATAACCAAGTGGCAAAGCTACAAACAGTTCATAAAAGACTTCCAGGGCATGTAGTAGGGTAGGGGAGACAGGATGACTTCAACTGTATCCATTTTTACAGATCCCTTTTCAGTCTCCTTCCACTGCCTGAGCAGATCTTGACTGTATATGTGCCTACCTTGCCTAATAAAATACGAGAGCTCTGGCACTTTTCTCAGACGAGCCCATCTCATTCCCAGGCAATTTTCAGCAAATGCCTAGATACAAGAAAACTGGTGCCTTGAAAGGAGAAGTGAAGACCTCAGCTTCAATTCCACAAAATAAACTCGCTTGGTTTTGTAGCTCCCTGACCCAAAATCATTTCTATTATTTTCAATAATAATGATTATAAATTATTTTTGGAATTTGTGGCTCAAGAGCACTTGAGACTGGCTTATGTTAAATTGGCCAATAAAGCACCTTGAGTCAATTCAAATTGTGAAAGGATGCAGAGATCTGGGAGTATGGCACATGGGAGAACAGGGAGCCATTGGAAAAAGTCTTCAAGCACAAAGCACTTTATAAGTTTTCAAAGCACTTTTAAAGTCAATCTGATATGTGAGTAAAAGCTAACAAAACTGCACATACATATCCCTCACCTAGATCACATTCACACTGGGCATGTAAAATCCAAGATGCAAGATTTTATGGGAGTTGGAACACATAATGTGTCTGCCTGTCAGGAAGCTGATGAGACAAGACTTTTAATGACCTAAGGCAGTGGCACTCTGGGGCACAGACAATAGCTTTGACCCATCCAAAGCCCTGTAAGGAAGTTTTGACTCCATTCCTTAAGGGGACATAGCCCATGGACTCTGTGATAATAATCTGTTCATTAGAAGCCCATTTTTCTAATATCCTCAGTTTATCAGTGGAGGAACTAAGGTCCAAGGAGGAATGTACTTGCTTAAGGTCTTTGAGGTAAACACTTATTCCATCCTCCTCTTCTTCCCAGAGGAAATTCTGTCTGGGTAATCACTTGCCATACAGCCATGTGCTCAGAAAAGCGATCCACTACCACCCCCAAAAGGAATGAACCATGCATGACTGGTCAAAGCCAATCACAGCCATGTCACTACCATTGATTAGGCACAGACATGTGACCAATCCTAGCCAATGGGATCTGGGGATAATTTCCTGGGGAATTTCCAATAAATACTTTCCTCCATAAAAGCAAGAAAGAAGAAAAAGAAACACATAGGAAGAAACACTCCTCTTTGTCTTCATGGGATACTATAATATCTGCATGTGAAATCTGAAACATCTATAGCCACCAGACAACCATAACAGAAAGGCCAAGCAGAAAGATGGCAGACTCTGAGTCCTTAATGATGTCATGAAACTGTAATTCTGGACTTCCTATTTCGCACAATAGTAAATATCCTTGTTTAAGTTACTTTATGCTGTACTTTGAATTTCTTTCAATCTAAAGCATCCTAGCTGATACAATCTCTCAGAAAGTTTGTGGCAAGGCTAGGATTAGAACAAGAAGTTATCACTTCCAGACCAGTGAAGGCCTCTATTTAAAGGACTGGTGAAATCTGCAAGCAGCTTTATCAGTCTAGGTTATGCTGCAGTAAGATACAACCCACAAATCTCGGTGGTTTATAACAGCAAGATTCTATTTCTTGCTTGTGTAACATGTCCATTGGTGTTGGCTGAAGTTCTGCTCCAGGAACCCAGGCCAATGGGTAATCTCTTTTCTGAAATATTACTGATTTTGTGACAAAGAGAGAAACTAGCATGCCAAACCATAAACTGGTTCTTAAAACTTCTGTTCAGAAATTACACAGATCACTTTCTTTTTTTTTTTTTAAGATTTTATTTATTTATTTGAGAGAGAGAGAAAAAAAAACAAGCAGGGGGGAGGGGCAGAGGGAGAGGGACAAGCAGGCTCCCCACTGTGCAGGGAGCCCAATGCAGGACTTGATCCAGGACCCTGAGATCATAACCTGAGCCAAAGGCAGATGCTTAAGCAACTGAGCCACACAGGTGCCCTACACATATCACTTTCATTCACATGTCATTAACCAGAGCAAGTCACATAGTCTAGCTTGATATCAATGAGGAAGGAAAAAGAAGAACAATTCCTTTAGGCAAACACCACATTTAGTCTATATTTAATGCTTCTAAGAGATAGCTAAACACCCTGGTGGTAACTAAAATGACTACTGAACTATTTTGGTAACATCTCTAAACTTTAGGATATTTTAGCAAACAGAACTGCCATGCCTTTTTTTTTTTTTAATAATAAACTCTTCTTAAAATAGCATCTATTTTAGAATGATTATATGTCCAAAAATTTTTTTCCATACTGTATTATATACTTGAATATTGCTAAGACAGTAGATCTTACATACTCTGACCGCAAAAGAGAAATGGTAATTTTTGTGATGGGATGGAGGTATTAGCTAATACTATGGTGGTTATCATTTTGCAAAATATAAGAGTATCAAATCACCATATACCATAAGCTTATACAATGTTACATGTCAATTATCTCAATAAAGCTGGGGGGAAAAGGAGAATAAAGAAAGTCCAGGGGCGCCTGTGTGGCTCAGCTGTTAAGCATCTGCCTTCGGCTCAGGTCATGATCCCAGGATCCTGGGATCAAGCCCCGCATTGGGCTCCCTGCTCGATGGGAAGCTTGCTTCTCCTTCTCACACTCCCCTTGCTTGTGTTCCCTCTCTTGCTGTCTCTCTCTGTCAAATAAATAAATAAAATCTTAAAAAAAAAAAAGTCCAAATCAGTAAAAAATTTAAAAAATAAAATATCTTGCTTCCCTAATCCTACCCACCATAGATAAATCACTAATAATCTGGTGTATGTCCTCAAGTCCTTTTCTATGTATGTTTACATGTCTGTATACATATGTACATTTGTACATGTATTTGTGGCTTATTGCAAAAATACCATTTTATACATTTATACATAAAAATATTGTGAACATTTCTGATTGTCAATATATAGCTAATTACTTTTCTTTCTCTTTTTTATTTTTTTAAGATTTTATTTATTTATTTGAGAGATAGAACATAAGCAGAGGGGAGAGGCAGAGGGAGAAGCAGACTCCCCACTGAGCAGGGAGCCTGATGTGGGGCTTTATCCCAGGACCCCAAGATCATGACTTGAGCTGAAGGCAAACAACCCACTGAGCCACCCAGGCACCCTGTCTAATTACTTTTCTTTTTTAAAGATTGCATAGTATTTCACTGTGTGTATGTACCATAATTTATATCACAATTTCTCTCAGGATGGACATTAAGGTTATTCTCATGTTCATCATCACAAATAATTTTGTACTGATCACACTTTTACATATAGATATAGATATTTGCATACTCTCATGAGTATTTCTGTAGAATATATAAATTCCAAGAAGTAGAATTGCTGGAAGAGAAGGCATACACATTCAAAAATTTGACAGATATTGCAAAATGCTCCTCCAAAAAAGATTATACCAATTATGCCTTTTAACTGGTGAGCCTATTGAATCCAGCCAACAGTGTATTAGACAGTGATCCTTTTAGACAAAAAAATATGTGCTGAGTTTCTAATATGTAGTTAGTAATACTGACTTCATATAAATATAAATATTCTGTACATATTTATAATGGCCCCCTCTCCTCAGGGAGTTTAAATCTAGTAAGGGAGAAAACAGACACATATGAAAATACTAAAAATACATAAATACTTAGTATAAGAAATTGGATCAGGCACATGTGGAAACAGCTGGAAGGAAGCAGATGTGATAAGAGAATGTTCAGTGAAGTGAAGGGTGTCAGTGTAGGGATAGCAGAGCCTTTCAGAAAAGAAGCAATGTCATTAATTACAATTGACAGAAGGGGGAACTGAACCTTGGCAGGGTGGTTGTTGGAGAGGGCATTGATGGGAAGGGATAGCTTGCATGGGCAAATGAGCTCACAGGGTTGGTGTGCTGGGCAAATCACATTAGGGTCAGAGTCTTTTCTTCCGGTCAAGATTTTACATAACTAGGTCTGTCTTGGGTCATTATCTGTAGACTATCTTAGCAACAGGAAATTGGTCTGAATAGCCAGCCAATCTAAAGAAGTGAGACTAGAAGAGGTCTGCCCTCTTCCTTAGAGTCCCTAAGCTATAAACCACTACTACAGCTCAGCCATTTGATCCCCTGGAGAAAAAAAATCAATCAATCAACAGGATATATCCAAATCCCCCAAAAATCTGAATTCTTAGGCCCCTCCTGAATACCTTAACCTTGAGCTTTCATAGAAAATGGATTAATGGGGGTATCATTAGTCCCTCTGGGAGCCTGGTTTCATAGGAAAGCCCAGAACCAAGTCCAAGCTTAGGGGTCAGGATACAAATGCATGAAGGAAATGCTGCCACACCACCCCTTCAAGCCCAAGACATCTCCGATCACAACAATTAGACCTAGAAAAGCCTCAGAATCCTTCTCAACACAGCCTTCCAAGGAACTACTACCAATCAAATGAAATGGGTACTAGCACTGAAGCCCATTTGTCATCCCTGATTTATAGCAACAGATTAATCATTTCCTCCCAGGCATTCTCTCCCACCTATTACTTCACCAACCATAAACATTTCTCAGAAGAAGCCATAGGCATTAGGATCTCATACAGACCTAAACAGCCCACACTGAGAAGGGAGGAAGCCATCCCTACCCCACTATAGCATCTACTCCTCCGAGTCCCCACATTCTTATAAAAAGGTCTCCCTCAAAGCCGTTAGCTCTTCAACTGTTTTTACCTCTGCCTAGAGGTGGTTACTTCCATTCATTATTTCAACAAATATTTACTGAATATCTATTATGTGCCAGGTCATGTTCTACAGACTGAGGCTACAGCAGCGAACAACACAGACAAAACCCCTGTGCTCATAGAGCTTACTTTGAGGGGAAAGACACAGACAAGAAGCAGGTAAGTGCCTAGTGGGCTAACTGACACTAAATGCTAAGGAGGCCCCAAAAATGCAGGAAAGGGGAATAGGGAGCATTGATTGGCAGGCAGGAGAGGGAGAGAAATTTTAAAAAGAGAAAACTTTACTTGGGAGATGAAATGCAACTACAGACCTGAAGAAGGAGAAGCAACATGCCATTCAGATACCTGAGAGAGGCTGTGGAGCAGGAGCAGGTCAGGAACAGTGAAGAGGTGGACCTCAGTGGACCAACTGGGAAGTATAGAAGGGAGACACAGAATGAAGAAAGCGGGTAAATCTGGGGGATGGGGTAACAGATCATATAGTGTCTCATAGTGGGGGTCAAAAGAAAATCTCTGACATAGATGGTCTCTGCCTTCACCAAGTTTCTATTTATCAAGGAAGACAAAGAGTAAGTACATTATTATAAGTAATTCACTCTAAGTGTAACAAATGTAGCACATTTATAAAGGTGAGGGCAGTGCAAGGTGCCATTGAAGATATAACAGGACAACCTGAGGGCATCTAGTGATCGTGGACAGCTTCCTGAAAGAAGGACCTCTAAACTAAGCCCTGAAGGGTAAGGAGGAGTTTACCCGGCAAAAAGAAAAGGAAGAAGAATATGCCAAGCAACAGGGAACACAGAGTGTTCAATGAGGTTGGAGGTAGAAGAGCTTTGTCCTCAGAGCCCAGGAGAGCAGAGGGGTGCGATATCCATATCCATCTGAAGAAGCCCGACGGAACTGGAACCCTCAGGGCCTTGAAATGCTTACTAAGGGTCTTTGACTTAAGCACAAGAGGAAGCTTTTGAAAGGTTTTAAGCATAAAAGTGATCAGTCTTACCTTTTTTGTATAAAGATCTCTCTGATTACTATGTCACCATCCATGCTTACCTCTTAGATCCTTGAGATGACACAATAAAGAAAATTGTTTTTAAAAATTGCCCTTGCTTCTTTTCTAATTAGCACCTTGAGAGCCCACTTTTCATTTCTGATCTCCCTTCCTGATCAGTGGAGCTGGCCAGTGGTCAGTGGAGCTGCTGTTCCCCATTCATTCTGGTAAAACAAAGACTTGGCCACTCCTCACCTGTCCTGATGTTTCCTAAAGCAAGGCAAGACATGGATGTACAAGATTACTTCTCTGAGAATAAGGAGAAGAAAAATCTGGTTTACTCTATTTGATCCAGGCTTTTTCCATACAGAAACTCAACAGGTCAAAACCATTCCAAACTGGGATGAAACCATATGGTTTCCAGAATCACACATTGTTTTACAAGGTTCAATGGCTGAGACTGCCTTTCTCTATTGGTTGAAATGAACCAGACTTTTCCCATTTGCTACTCAGGGTCATTACATGGAGGTTAATTAATTCATTTGTTACCCATGCAGACAACATACCACAGGTGATCTGGAACATACAAAGCATCAAAGACGACATTCCTTCCTTCTGCCTGAAATCATCTTGAGTCCTGTTTTTCTCAAAAAAAGCAATGAATTTGTACATCTCCAAGCAGCGGGAACGTGTTGCTGTTCTGTTGTGTTCTTTGCATTCTACAGTTCTTGGTATATTCCATACTCCAAATAGGCCTCAAAAATATTTCTGATTAAAAATTTATGCAGCTTATGACAGCTTCTTTCTAGAACATAACCCCTAACTAATTCATGTTCACTTACCCTGCAGTTTTCTATTTATAATATTTTATAATTTCTGTGTATTTGTATTATAAATTATTAAATGACATCAAGGTTTTTATTTTGATGAGAGAATTTCTGATGAATTTGACAGTGTAATTACTTCAGATACTGCTCTGGATTGCTGGGAAAATATTTAATTTTATTTACCACAATGAATAATTAAAGCATGCAAGGGGTGGGCTCTCTTGCTGTGCCTTCTAGCTCCTTACTTCTGTTTGCTTCTTGCTAATTAAAATAGTGATGCTTATATGTGTAGTGGCTTAAAAGAAATAAATTACCAGTTTGGGGCAGGGGGTGGGGTGAGGAGGAAGCAGGCATGGGATAAGACTTGAGAAACCTGTATCAAAGTAGAGGGGAAGGAGAGAGATGATGAAAACTTGGCTGTGTTTTATTTCATGTTTTTCTTGCAAAAGCAGAGAGAGTGAAGAGTAGTCTCCTTGTTTATTTGGTGAACTACCCTCCCAGTCCTAGAAACTTCTTATGTGCAAGCCCCTCAACTAGAACAACAGAAATTGTAATGGCAAGAAAGGCTGAGAACACCACAACTTCATCTGTAAATCCCAGGAGATTCCTGATTATCATATGGCTTATCACGTTGGGTTCACTGATTACATCTTTATGATTTCCATTTGATTATCACAAAACCCTGCTAAGGTACGCACAAGGCCACCTTAATATTTCTACTTGAGGATATGAAAGCTGAGGTTCAGTTTGAGGAACAGCCTAGTCCCACGTCACTCAGAAGTACAAGATCTCAGGTTTCCTGATTCTTAATCCACTGGGATTAAGATATCAAGGAATAAACTTTTTCTCACCACCTAATCCTAAACAATGCAAAATAATTGTTAAAAGCAAGACAACATGGGGCGCTTGGGTGGTGCGATCACTTAAGCATCTGACTCTTGATTTTGGCTCACGTCATGCATGATCTCAGGGTTGTGAGATGGAGTCCCAGGTCAGGTTCTGTGAAAGACATGGAGCTTGCTTGAGATTCTCTTTTTCCCTCTCCCTCTATCCCTGCCCACTCACACTCTCTCTAAAAAATATAACAATAATAATAATAGTAATAGTAATAGTAATAGTAATAGTAATAAACAAGACAATATGCCCAAAATGGAGTCACTTGTGCTAAGTCCCATGTCACCAAACCAAGACTTAATTAAAGTTTCAGCTCTCCCAGAGATGGGACCTTAAACCAGTCAATCAGGAATCGCCGAATCAGCATTAGTTAGGTAATCTGCCCAAGAGAGCCCTGCCATCCCCTAAAGGAAAGTTACCTTGCAATAACCAATCCATTTTTTTGCCTGGTACAATATCCTTATTCCTGCTCCCTTCTACCTATAAAAGTCTTTTGTTTTGTACAGCTCCTCAGAGCCCCTGTCTACCTTCTAGAGTGGATGCTGCCTGATTCATGAATTGTTGAGAAAAAAATAAGAAGATCTTCAAATTTTACTCAGTTAAATTTTGTTTTGTAACATAATAAACATATAATTAGACATTCAGTATATTTAACCAAAAGAGAATTTCCATGTATATATGTACCCATGTGTGGGTATGAATTGCAAATGCTAAAACACTTGAGACATCAGTGGAAACAGTACTCAAGAGTAGATCAGTACAAGTCACTGCTCTACTCTAGACCTCAGTTTCCTCATCCAAAAACGGGGACAATATTGGCATCCACCTCTTACAGTTATAGACATTTAATGAGATAATGCAGAGAAAGAACTCAGTAAGTCCTAGCTATCCCTATTTTTCAATGGCATATAGAGTTAAATATGGTACTGGGGGCACCAACCACATCATAGCCATCTTTGTAGCCCAGCCTCTAACACAAAGCAGGTTATTCAATAAATGAGTTGGATGGATGACTGAGTGGCTTCTGGCTATTCCATAACCAGCCTGAAAACTCCTAATTACATCATAAGGTCCTTGAGGGCAGGATATTACCTTGTTCTTTTTCCCCCACTCAGTATATTGCTTGAACATAGATGATGCTAAAAAATGCCTGCCGAGTTTTACTGGAATAGAATACTCAGTATCATCCACACAGAGCTGAGAAGGGTTTGGCAGCAGCTTTTCCCAGGAGTGTTGCCTGAGGCAGGGGCTGTAAAAATCCTGGAAATGTGGAGGCCACCTTAGTAAAGAACAGGGCATTGTTTGGGGCCAGAACCCCTAGTGAGTGAGGTCTTTTCCAATCAAAGGCCCAGTCACTGGCGTGTGTTCCACAAGCCCCTGGGGCCCAGCTCTCATTGTGTGGCAGGGCCACTGGGGGCGGGGATGCCCACCCCCCAGACTGTATCGATTAGCTGCTCCATCTGCCACTCTGCAAACAAGCTGCACGGTCCCCCATTGGATGAAAATGTCACCCATGGTAACAGATCCTCACAGCTGGCGTCTGACCACAGGACCCTTAGGGAGGGAATAATCAGATCCTGAAAAGCAGTCAGCCCACACCAAGCTAAATGCAAAATGAAAAATAAATAAGTGTCTATTTTATTCTCCTCCCTCCCTTCTCAGCCCCGAGCACCAGACATTATTCTCAAATTGCACGGCCACAGCAGGGGACTGGTGGCCCTCAAGGCAGTTTGCTTGAGGGTCCTATGTATAGTCTGTGGGAATTATAATTCAGAGACCTCCCCTGGCTGGTTCTGGAGCTATACAGAATGCGCTGAAATCCTGCTCCAGCCACTCCAGATTTCAGTTTTTTCAGTTCTTTCTCCTTGGAGACCTCTCTCTGTATATCTCTCCCCACCCCCATCCCTATCCATATCCTTGTCCTTCTCTCTCCCTCCTCCTTCCCATCGCCCCCTTCTCCTCTCTTGGCTCTCTTTTTCTCTCCCTATACCCAACAGCCCCCTCTTCTTCCTATTTCTCTCTCTCCTTCTAATTTTGTTCTCTCTGCACATGACATTCTTCTTCATCCTCTTTCCTGGATTACTTCTACTCCTCTTTCAAGACCTCAATTTAAACATCGTTTCCTCTGGGGTTTCTGACAGGAACATTCCCCCAAACTATAAAAGTATCCCCTGATACTGTGCCTCTCCCACTCTGTGCTTCCCTTCTCACGCTTTGACTGTCTGTTTGACCCGAGAGTGATAACCTTGTCTGTCAAGCTGACTATTATATCCCCAGTACCTGGTACAGTGCTTGGCACATAAAAGATGCTTAATAACTTTTTATTACACTAAACAAACAATGCCTAGTACAAAGCAATTCTTATAGGGATTCTGGATTTTTTTCAGACTCTGAAGATGTCCATTCCATGAGACTCTTTGTCAGTTTCCAGTTACTGAACTAGCCTAAGTCAAAAACAAAGAAATTTGTCGGAAGGGCTCACAAAGGTAAAGGGAGCTATTGACATTTTGGAGTAGAGCCTTCTTTGCGGTGGGGAGCTATCCTGTGCATTGTAGCTCTACCTACTGGATGCCAATAGCACCCTCTAACCCCCAATTCTGACAACCAGAAATGTCTCATCTCACAAGGTGAGGATTCCAGAATAACAGGAAAAGGGTTCAGCAGACCAGCCAAAAATAATGACAAAAGTCCACTGCATTTTTCCCGTTAGACCAGTGGTTCCCTGGGAATGTGCCTGCCTCTGCTAGGGTATATTTACAATGTCTGGAGACATTTCTGGTTGTCACAACTGAGGGCAAGAGATGCAAAGGACAACTCCCCCACAAAAAAGAATGCTTTAGTCAAAAACATCAATAGTGCGGCTATTAAGAAACCCTGATCTACATGGATAAGATAAAGTTTCCCCTAGATATTTTAACTTTTCACTTTCAAGCCTGAACTATATACTTCTTAATCGTGGATTCCAAAGATACATCAGGCCTCTTGCCTTTTCTTTAAACCAGCAGATACCCCTTCATCTTGTGGACAGTTCCGGGCATGAATGCAACAGGCTGCCAAGAAAACCAATGAGGCATCTCTGGTGGATGGCATTATGTGGTGTGGTTAACAGTATTATTATCAGTATTACTAACACGATTATTTTCGGGTTTCAGATCCCAAGCCTGCCACTTTCTAGTCATGTCCTTGGGCAAGTTACTTAATTTTTCTGAATCTCAGTTTCCTAAACTACAGTATGGAATGATAACATACCCACAAATGATAATCCAAAGAAAGCACATGACACATTACTTAGCATAGAAGGAATATTAACTACTGTTTTTATTTATGTGACAATAAACAATTGACATTTTGCTACACAGAGTTTTCACTGATTCATAGTTATCTTCCTTTTTTGACAAGTGCACTGGCTATTATTATTTGAACTATGATTAATCCATAGCTATAACAAACGATTCTGTATAGACGAGCATTGCCCCTGAGTGCAAAGCTGTAAAGGTGTAAGAGGGCAGGGTGTATTCGGAACAAGGTAAGGTTCTTAGCACAGAAGGAGGTTGAAGTGCATGGATGTGGGGGAATGGGGGTCAGCAGAGCTCAGCCATACTTTGAGGACAGATTACAAAAGGCCCAGCCAAGGATGAGAACTTGATTCCTCAGGGATCAAAGGCAAACAGGGACTTTAATTAAGCAGGAGAGTGGCATATCAGGTCTGTCTTTTAGGAAACTGCAATGGCAACACATTGGCAGTTGTTCACTTCCCTCACTGTAAACCCTATCACACTCTCCCAAAGGTGGTTCTTCACATTCCATTGGAATAACTTTGAAATGTAGGGATGGGGAAAGGACCATCTCGATTACCACCCATAGTACTGTAAGTAAATGCCACCTTTCTGAAGACAGTTTGGCAATGTGTCATAGGTGTCTTAAAAATATGCATGCCTTTTTGTTCTGGAAATTCCACTTTTAGGAATCTATCCTGAGGAAATCATGAAAAATGTGCACAAATATTTACCTACAAGACAGCTCATTTGCAGCACTGTTTTTAGGATTAAAAAGTTAAAAACCCTAAAAGTTAACAATAATTAATTTGTTTAATAAATTAAGGTACAATAACTTGCTATGCAGTCATAGAAAAACAGGTTACAAAAGAGTGCAGAGTGTATGATGCCTTTTTAAAGTACCTACATACACACACACACACACACACACACACACACACACACACGTGTGCATGCTTTCTTTATACATTACAGATATCCCTTTGTCCCAGCAAATTATTTCTGGTAATTTATCCCAAGGAATGAATGAAGGCAGTAATAGCAACATATGTAAAATCGTGTATATACATACATAACCCACACATATGCACACAAGGGTCTGGAAGGGTAGGTACCAAGGTATTAGTGTTTGCTATGGGTGAAGGGATTATGGGAGATTATTTTATTTTCTACTTTTGGCTTTGCCAAATTTTCAATTCTTTCTAACAACATTTATTATATTTATAATGATTTTTTTACATTAAGAATAATAATAAAGGCAGGGGCGCCTGGGTAGTGCAGTCGTTAAGCATCTGCCTTCGGCCCAGGGCATGATCCCAGCGTTCCGGGATCGAGTCCCACATCAGGCTCCTCCGCTGGGAGCCTGCTTCTTCCTCTCCCACTCCCCCTGCTGTGTTCCCTCTCTCACTGGCTGTCTCTCTGTCACATAAATAAATTAAAAATCTTTAAAAAAAAGAATAATAATAAAGGCAAAGAGAGTTAATCCCCAATAATTATGCCCACCAAAATTTTGTAGAATATCTGATCATACTGTAATTTTTGAAAGACTAGAAGGAGACAGGCTGAGCTATGCTTTGAAAATTGTTGTTGATTCTCCTTAGATTTCAGTATGAATTAAACCTGGTGTCTACTGAATTTAGAATGGACCGAGCTGCCAATATCTGCTCCACGGCATCCTGAGTGATGTGCAGCTACAATGAAAATGGAACCTGTATGATTCCTTTCCTCAAATCACTCGTAGTCGATCCAGGATAGACGATGTATGTGAAAGAGATAACTAGGACTAATTCAAGGCCACTCGTGGTAAAGTGCTAAATCATAAGAGAGAGCTGCCGTGTTGTACAGAGGTTCAGAGAAGGAGAAGATAATTATGTATTGGAAGGGTCAGGAAAATCTTCACACACGAAAAAGATGGGATGGCAGAAGAGAGAAGAGCAGCAGCACCAAAGACATAAAATCAGGAATCATCAGGATTGGTCTCAGAGACAGCAAGAGGCCAGCTTAGCATAAGCCTCAAGTTTTAACAGAGGACTGAAGACAGTGAGGACAAATTAAGGAGGAGCCTCAGTGCTGAGGTCAGAAATTTGTACAATAATGTGTGTCTAATAAAGCTGTGGGTCTAAGCATAACAAGGAGATAAGTACCTAAAAATACCAAATATGAACAAGATGTTGCTAATTTAAGCATTCATCATCTAGAAACTACCTAAAAGAAGCAAATGATACAAGGAGGGACCTCTTTTTTTTTAATGTTTTTTTTTATTATATTATATTAGTCACCATACAGTACATCCCTGGTTTCTGATGTAAAGTTCGATGATTCATTAGTTGCGTATAACACCCAGTGCACAGGAGGGACCTGTTTTAAATGAGTCCCCAAAACCCATTCTTAAAATACGTTTCAGGGAAAGGGGTAATGGTGGTCCTTTAGCAGGAAGTAGGCTTCATGAATCCTAAGGAAGTGGCAGGAGAGAAACAGGCTTAAGGAAAGGAAAGTTCATGCTGACAAGTGGTGGTTGAGAAATTTGGATGAGACCATAAGTATGCAAAATTTGTTTCAGTCCCCAAAATGGAAGTTCTGTAATGAGTGAAATTCATTGCTTAAACTTTGGGCTATGATGTGTAATTGTTAACCTCTACTGCTTTGGTTCAAGGCTCCCTTCAGTAAAATATATTGTTTGCCATCAAAGCTGATGTGGATTAGGAGCTGAGCATGTGCCCTCCCTTTTAGGTTATATTAATATACCAAAATCGATAACATGCCATAGCTTTCAGAAGTAGTAATAAAATACCCTAAAATATTCCCAGAATATGTCTATAAATTATTTGTTCAATGTACTTATGTTAAAAAGGTTGTCAGTTACAATGCTCTGGAAGACTCTAAAATTACAAGCCATCGTATTTGTATTTGATAAAGCTCTTGCTGTTTTGGGTCACAGGGGGTTATGCTGTGGGGGAAAAAATCATTATTTTCCCTAATAAATAAATTACTTGCCTATATTTCATGTATCACTCAGGCCAGCCAGTATCGAAGGTTTAAATAATAAATAACAAATAGCTCCATTCATTTATTAATAATGATGCATCACGTGTGTGAGTGTGTGTGTGTGTGTGTGTGTGTGTGTGTGTGTGTGTGTATTTGTGTCTTGAATATATGAGTTTTTCTTTAGAGCCTTGGAGTGACAGACTGAACAGCAGTCATAGGAAAGGACAAAAACTCATGCCTCTGAGATCACTAACATTTTTCCAGGTTGAGAAAAATCATCTAGTGCTACCAGACCTTTTCACTTGGCCAGTGCCTAATGTAGAGAACCGTGCTGGGATAAAATTCTTGAAAGGCACAGAACCACCCAACAACACCTTTAGCCCGAAATTCCCTCAAGGGTCCCTTTATTATTAACTCTTCTGAAAAGGAGCACTGAGACAGAGTTCTAGGGGGAAAACAGAGGGTAAAGGAGACAATCAGACTCTCTTCAAAACTTTCTCCTTTTATTAAGCAGCAGAAGAAAGGAGATTAGCCACATCTGCTTTGGACAGTTTACATCACCATTAGTCCCAGTTAATTAACTGACCTCACAGATGTAAGTATCAATCTCCACCATATTGTCACAAAGTGACCCTCACCATTACCTACAATGCTATACTCCTTTCATGTGAAGCAGACAGAGGCAGGTTGAGCTGAGGTACCCATTCCCACAAAAAGCCAGCTAAGAAATATATTACACTACATTCCATTCCCAAAGGAATACCTGGACCAAGGAAACGGCTGGCAACAGCTGGACCTTGCAATGAGTTACTGTTGGCACTAAGCCAGAGCAAAAGCAATCAGCCTTGCACAGTGAATCCTAAAATATATGGATCCCCTCTGTTTGTCCTTCCCTTCTCCACACACCTAGGGCAAGCACAGGGCTTGGCAGGAGCTCTGGGGACATGCACATATATTTAAAAGGACATAAGTCTCAGAACTACTCTTTCATCATAAATTGCATACATTTTTTTCTACATTATTTATCTCTAGGGCAAAAGATCTTTCACCTCTGAAAATACATATGAAAAATCTGGCCTGCTCCAGTGACCTAGCTAATTGGGCCTGAGAATGTTGGGTGGAAGAGTCAAGTTCTGCCTACTGTTTGGGGTCTGTTGCCGATTCCTTTTGCCCTAGGTAAATCACTTCTCCTTCTTTGGTCTCTTCTTTATGTGACCCTCACCACCAAACAGAAACACAGAGCAGGGCACAGCAGGCTGCCACACCATCATCCTTGTTTAAAGAACAGGGTCAGCTCCTTGCTGTGAACAGATTTTCCTCTATGGAAACAGGTTCATGTTTATCTTTCAAGTTCCAGCAACAAACTCAGGATCGCCAACATGTGCCGCACAGCTGCTGCAGTGCCTGATTTATGAACAAATCTGCATATAATTGTGTTGGTTCTTTTTTTTTTTCCTGGTCTATTTTTTTCTTTAAATAAAATGGCTTAGTCCAGGCTGCATAAAGCCCCAATTCTAAAGCCATATAATTTTATGGACAAGGGGTGGGGGTAGGAGTAGGGGAGTTCTTTTGTATGGCACCTGAACTCATTAAAATCCTAAATTCCATAATTTTACACTACCATGTGCCACAACTGAACAGCCTAATTGCTTACCGTCTTTATGAGAACCACAAATGGAGCAAGAAAACCAGGGAACAGGTGGGAAGGCCACACTGTGGTTTGGGTCCAAGCCCTGTCAAGAGGTGCTGATCAGACTAGAGCTGCATGATTTTGTATAGTAAGAGACTTTACTCTCTATAGAGGCCTGAATTTAGCCAAGTCAGCGGTTGTATGAGGTATGGTCAAAAATGAAGAGATTCCCAAAATTAGACATCTTAGAGCAACCACACAGTTGGGATTTTTAAAGAAAGGGAACTATGAGATGAGGTAAGAATCAATGGCTAACAATCTTATCAGTGCAAGTTCCTGGATACAAATAAAGATTGGATCTAACAATTTAAAAAAAAAAGTGACCTGGATTTCAAGAAATCAAGTTTCTTCCCTGGTCCTTGATGACAGGATCTGGTGATGTGGGAGTCATGGATATGAAATTCTTTAGCATTATTCTATAGACAGCAAAAGAAATTGATTAACTGGAATGACTGGCATTTTCAGCATCTTGGTTGATCACTTTGCTTTCCTCACAAAGGAAATTAGTCCCTTTGAAGAGAGCATTATAGTTTGGTGATTGCGGGAAGGAGCCCAGAAATGTGCAGTTAAGAAGTTTTTAGGATTTTTTTTTTCCTTACCTGCCAATCGATAGCAAAGACCAGGCCAACCAAGCTCCAACTCTCAGACCCCATTCTGAAAACCAGACAAGCAAGCTGCTTGTTTCTTTCACTTAAAAGGAAGAGAAAATTCAACATATTTCCAAAATTCAATACTTCCTTCAATCTTCTAGAAGCCTCACCACTGAAAATTAAGGGTACTAGTATGAGACTATCAACCTAGATAACCATGAGATGTGAGAAGAGCAAGTTGATGAGATCCAGAAATCTACTAAGTTGAAAGAGATTAGAAGATGACAAAAAATCAGGGAAGTTGCCAAGTCCATATACCTTAGCAATGGAAGCCACAGTAAAGAGTTTTTCGGGACCAGGGAGAAAATGAATAAAGTAATCATTAATGTTAATTGAAGGGTTCAATGGATGGATGGATGGATGATTGGATGGATGGATGGATGGATGGATGGATGGATGGATGGATGGATGGATGAACAAACAGATGGAAAGACAGTGAGTTAAGAAGAAAACAGTCGATGAGTTCTGATCTCAAGAAGCAGAGTCCTAGAGGCAGAAGTGGGAAAGGGGTAGCCATAGGCATCCTGATGATGATCACAACCAGAAGTTGCTGAGAACACTGCTAGTGAATGCTGTCACCTGATTAAGAAACAAAGATACCTTACCAGAGATCTAGTAAGGCCTAGAATCATGGATAAGCTCTTATTCCCCAAGGAAACTTTCAGAGCGAGCTCCCAGGCCTGGCCAAAGCTTTGGCCTCTCAGCAGTATTTCCAACAAGCACTGCCAACTTCTTTAGAAATGTGCAGAAAGATCTCCTCTCTGAACCAGAGGCACAGGATGTTTCAGCTTAATCCTCTGCCGAGGCCCAGGATCTCACACCAAGAACATGGCATTAGAAATTCACTGAGACAAAGAGAGGCCAGATCATGTCTGGTGTGCCAGACACAGTCTGTGGGGGTACAGAGGTCTCATATTTAGGCCCCGTAATTGGAAAGTAAGACTGATACAAGAGAAGAAAGGATAGAGAGTCCTACTTCTAGCTTCACTAATTCCAAAATTAGGCCAAAAATACCAAGTAAGACAATTCTTTTTGTTCACCTTTCTTTCCCCACCTTCTATTTTCTTCATTGCCCTCAGAATCTGTTTCCAGATACCTGTCCTCACTAAACATCCCAGATGTTCCTCACCATTGACCAGCTCACAAATATGTAAGAACTTACTTGGCATTAAGCATTTTGCATTCATTGCTTCATCCAGTCTTTTTTTTTTTTAAGATTTTATTTATTTATTTGACAGAGACAGCCAGCGAGAGAAGGAACACAAGCAGGGGGAGTGGGAGAGGAAGAAGTAGGCTCCCAGTGGAGGAGCCTGATGTGAGACTGGAGGCCAGAACGCTGGGATCACGCCCTGAGCCAAAGGCAGACGCTTAACGACTGTGCCACCCAGGCACCCCACTTCATCCAGTCTTAATGACAACCTGGTAAGGCAGATACCGTAATTATTCCCATTTAGCAAGTAAGGAAACTGAGGCTCAGCAAGATAATATAATTTGATTAAATGTAACCTTATCGATGTTGATGTTTCACATCTGGTCCCCTGCCTTCTTTACTTGTCCTTTGTTTTTACAGATCTCCTAGTTCCTAAAGGCCATGGCCTTCTCTTCAGACTGCAAGGTTTCTATTCACCCAGCTAATGACTTAAGGCTTGTTATACTCTGCTTAATGGTAATGAATATGGAAGAATTTCATCAACCATAACAAACAATACAAATGTGAAGTCTTATTTTGGTGTGTGTGTGTCTGTGTCTGTATGTTGCCTTCATTTTTTATTCTGTCTGGTTTCTGACTTGTTACTTTGCCTTTTTTCTGGATGCATTCACCTGAAATTCAGACTCCCAATCAGAGCAATGCCCATCTCCTAAGCTAGTCTTCATACATCTGCAGTATGCCTGGGTGCACCCAATCCTAGTTCCTTTCCAATTTGGAAATGACCTGGGGCCATTTCTGTGCTAAACCTAGCAGTGAGGTGCTGCCTTGCTGATAGAAATTCTTTATGAAGCATCCTTTCCCCCAGCATCCTATGGCTGTCTCATATGTCCCTATGTCCTTTGCATTGATTCACACTGCCCTTGAGACTGGTCCCTATGCACACCTTTAAAAAGCTTGAAACAGCCTTTCTTATCATATCCTTATATCACCAACAGCAAAATTCTACTGTGTCCAAGGAAAACAGACACACAATCATAGCTAATACTGTTTGAGCACTTACTACATTCCCAGCACTGGACTAAGCAACTTATATGCATTATCTCATTTAATCCTCACAGTATCTCTGTGAGATATATAGAATTGTTATCTCCATTTAATGGATGGCAGAACCAAGGTAAAGATTATACCTAAAATCACAAAGAAATAAGATGCCAAGCCAAGGTTTAGATTGGATCTTATGTATGTCTCCAAAGCCTTATGCTCTTGATTAGTATGGTACACTCCACAACATAAGAGATAATTTTTTTTAATTCTCTGAAATGAATGAGGCTTTCCGACTCTCCCAGATTCACCAGAAGAAATCTCCTGTAATCTCCAACAGTTTCCTCACTCCCAAATCAAGCATATTCTCAGTGGGGAACTAGATATAGGACAGCCTGTGCCCACTCTTTGTGTGAACTAGCAACTCGGTTCAAGGTCCTGTGAAACAACTGTTTCCTGATCACACAGCTACTGTCAGAGACTACAGAACAAGAGGGCTTATTAACATGTCTCAAAGAAGGAAACCAAATGCAACTAGATCTTCCACATATAGAAGACACACTGTAGTTTTTTTTTTGGGGGGGGGTGTTTTCCAGTCAGTAAGACTCATTTGCTTTCTGGATATAGGAAACCAATATTTAGGACCCAATTCTAGACTCCTGTGTCCATTTCAGTAGTCCTTTGCCCATTCCTTAAGTGGTGGAAAGTATTCTAATAAACCCATTCATGTTAGAGAAATGATATACAGCATCTGCACCTAAGAGTGTTTGCTTCCATTCAACTGGCACTTGAGCAAGTGTTCTGAAGTCTGACCTCCTTGGTTAAAACCCCTGCTTCGTCAACTTTTTAAATCTGTCTAAGCCTCAGTTTCCTTAGCTGTCATGAACAGCAAATGAAATAATGCAAGTAAATTACTTAGCCCAAACTGACCTCCACAGGGAGGTAAGAAGAACACTCAGATGCTAAATCAAACAAAAACAAAAATAATAAAAATATTTAAATCAAGCCAATGAGAAGAGAAAATTGATGATGGGCGGCGGAGCTGTAATCCTCCAATTTTTCTGTCACAGCCAATGGGAAAAATATAACTGGGAAATTGGAGGGAAAGGATATGAAACTCATCTTTTCCTAGCCCTTCTAAACGGCATTTGGGGCTCAAAATGGAGCTCCTGTGGAGGGGCCAGTTCTCTGAGTTGGCGTGTCTGTCTCCCCGTCCCTGTAGGTCAGTGGGAAGCATTAGCGCTTCAGGCAATGAGGGAAGTGTTTCAGCCAAGGTCAAGAGCCTGGTCTTACTAACCAAATTTTCTCCCTCTTTTAGAGAAGGGAGCTCAGGAAGGAAATGAATAAGTAAACAGGAAGGAATGGGGTGGTGTCAGTGGAGTATGCAAAAAATCCGATGTGTTTTCAATAGAAAACAAATCTTTTAACTCTACATGCCAGACATCATTGCTTTAAATGTGAGTTAGGACAATCATGTTGTATAAAACAAACATGGGAAATAAACAAATCCAGAGCTGTGAAACATTCTCTCACGGAGTCCAGGGACATCTCCCATTGCCAGTTCGTCAGTGGCAGAAATCTTAGCATGTCACCATTTAAGAGCCCATGAAACCTCCAAGTGAGGCAGCTCGTTTCCTGGCTCTCTTTATTACAATTCCTTCTAATTTAAAATTTATAATGAATGTGAACAATAATCAGTTTGTAAATACTGTTTTTAAGTTCACTAGAGCTTTGCCAAGATATTCCTGCTAGGTAACAAGTATGTGGCTCATTACTCTCTCGTTAGCAAGATAGAAATAAAGATGCGAAGAAGAAGAAGAAGAAGAAGAAGAAGAAGAAGAAGAAGAAGAAGAAGAAGAAGAAGAAGAAGAAGAAGAAGAAGAAGAAGAAGAAAGAAAGAAAGAAAGAAAGAAAGAAAGAAAGAAAGAAAGAAAGAAAGAAAGAAAGAAAGAAAGAGTGAAAAACACCCTCTCCAAAGATATTGTTGGAGTCTAATTGCCTGCAAGGAATTCTTAATAATGTTTACTAATGCCTTTTCAGCCTTGCCAATTTTATAATGCTCATTCCAGATTCCAGGTGTGACGTCTGTGGTCCCTGCTGTGATCTTAGCTAGTGAGTTTAGACACCTAGAATAGCAGCTTTGGAGAGTTTTTAGCCCCATCTTATGTCCCCAGAATGCAATCACACCCACTGGGGCTTTAAAAAGGAAATCTGAAACTCTGGCATTTTTATTGAAAATTAAATCTCTAATTGGGCAAGGCCTGCTCTTTCCCTAGACAAGACATGACACCATTTCGACCTGGCTTGCTGAGGGCAAGACTCCAAGAGTGAACCTTGTGCTAGACATTGCAAGTGGCTAAAAAGCACTTTTCCCCTTATCTCCTAGAAACTCTAGGTATGGTGGATTATTCTCTTTTGACACATAGATCCTTTGTTCGCAATCTCATTTGGCACTTTGGAAGTCAAAAAACAAATGGAAAATATTTTAGAGATGAGGAGTCTGTACCAAATATTAGCTTCTTGAATCTCACCACTATTAAAGCAAAGAAGAGCAAGAGGACTTTCAGTAAGAAACTATAGTAGCTTGGGGTGGGGTGGTGTTGGGGGAAGCAAGGTTTTTATTTTGGTTTTTTTTTTTCTAAACAATGAATGAGTTATTTAAGAATAATATTTAGGAAATAACTCATTGACCCTTGCAAGAAGAATTCTGCATTTGAAGAAACTAAGGCGGCGAATTTATAAATTCACTGCAGTTTAGACCAATATCCGTCAGAAGTGTACCATCACTATTCTATCCCAGACACCTTTCTGCCTCTATAAGAAGTTGAAATGGTCTTCCTAAGTAAGCCCATAAGGTCAAGGCTGAGTTGCAAAGCTTTCATTTCAGGAGCTAATTTTGAGATGCAAATTTAAAATGGACTTACTCCATTTGCTTTATGCCTGTGATCCTTTCTCTTACAGTTTTATAGTGAGAAGGAGGAAAAAGGGAGGCAAGTTCTAACTCCAACAAAATTCCTTGCAATTCTACTGTTTAAAGAAAAACTTTTGGAACTGACTTGTTTGCAGGAGTCTGCTGTTGATTACATGGGGAAACCAAGCCGAGAACTGTGAATGAGATCTCCCAATCAGGTTCATAAAACAAGACTGAAAAAAGATACAAGAAGCTATAATTTCAAAACCGTCAAGCCAAAAATCAGACACTGTGCTCAGATCTGGAATCCATTCTCTAAGCAGGCCAAAGCCTCCAACGGGCAAGCAAAAGCCCCGTCCAGCCCAGGACAGTGAAAGAGACTTGGGATAGGGTTCGAGAGTCCTGGGTTCTGCCATCAACCAGCTGTGTGATCTTAGGCAAGGTGCTTGACCTCTCTGAGTTTCAGTTTTAGTATCTACAAAATGTACAGGTTTAACTTGAAAGCAGATGAATTCTGATGCTTGGTTTTGAACCCTGGCTCTGCTACTACTTAGCTGTGTAACCTTATGCAAGTTACTTAACCAGCATGTGCCTCAGTTTCCTAACTTGTGAACTAGGAATAACTATAGCACTTCCCTCACGGGGCTGTTATGAGGATTAAAGGAAAAATAATATAGGTAAAGGGCCTAGAATGGTGCCTGGAATGCAACAACCAAGAGACATTGGGTACTGCTGCTGTTAAATGCTGTTGAATGACTGTAACACATTGAAGCTAACAGGTGCAGGAAGGGCAAAGCAGTAATCTAAGCTGACTTAAACTCAGGGTGAAAGGCTTCTAATTTCTAGAGAGTTGTCCTCATCACTAATTGACTCTTCCAGAGACTCAGAAATCCTGATCCCTGCCTCCATGAAGAGGCTTTTCTTTTTTTTTTTTTTTTTAATATGCATGGCTCAAACCCACGACCCTAAGATCAAGACCTGAGCTGAGATCAAGAGTTCAACGCTCAACCAACTAAGCCACCAGGTACTCCAAGAGGCGTTTTTACCTGTGCCTCTTCCAAAACACACCTGCAGATAACCAAAGTTTAAATTCCAGATTCTCAAACCACACTTGGCAAAATCAACTTCTGTTCTCGTCTAGCTGCCCTCAAAGGCTCTCTGCATGCTCCTTTCATAGAGAAATTTCTAATTCTAAGCTGGATTTTTCAATTCATTAGCTGTATGACCTTGACCAAGTCATTCAATTTCTTGACCAATTTCTTTTTCTAGAAAACAAAAACAAAAGCATAACATCAGCATCTTGCATGGCTCTAGAGAAGAGAAAATGAGAAGACAATAAAATACAACTACCATTTATTGAGCAAGTACTAGGCACTAGGCACTATAATAGACATTTTACATATGTCATTTCAGTTAAATAATCCTCACAACAATCCTAAAACGCAAGAAGTAAAAAGCATTGTCATTTGCCAGTTGTTCAGGTCAAAAACCTTGGAGTCAGTTTTGAATCTTCTCTATTACGTTCTACACCAATCTATAAGCAAATCTTGGTTCTACCTCCAAAAAACAGATCCAGACCAATTTTCCCCAATTCTATCTCCACCACCCTAATCTCACAAACCTGCCTGGACCCCTGCAATAGCCCAGTCTGCTAACAGGTGTGCTTGGCTCCCAGTTTCATCTGCTCTCCACCAGTCGCCACAGTGATCATTATAAGAATGTACGATCCATAGTTTACAGGTCAGCCTCTGCTAACATCTGCAGGGTTCAGGGCAAGAATTCAAATGAAATTCCACATACCATTCTTAATTTTTTTAAGTTTTAAATCAAGATAACAAAGTTTTAAAAATATTTTTCTGTTTATCTACTTGATAAATAACATAAACTGGTGAGATCTAAAAATATGTGTAAATTTATGGCCCTTAAAATGACTAAAAGTATAAATCTATGATTTTTAAATGTCTGACAATTGAAAAAATATCAGACTATTCAACTTCATTATTATTATGCTTATTTGGCTATTTGGATGAATAATAGAATAAGTATGTAGATAACTCATTAATTATTATGCATTCATTCCATAAGTTTTTTCTTGTCTTAATTCCAACAAAATTAATCATGTTATTATAATCAGGATTTTCATATAATTTATGTTCAATTGATAGAAATAGTCTAAAGTACTAAAAAATAATTTTATTTTTATTTTTTTTTTAAGATTTTATTTATTTATTTGACAGAGATAGAGACAGCCAGTGAGAGAGGGAACACAAGCAGGGGGAGTGGGAGAGGAAGAAGCAGGCTCATAGCGGAAGAGCCTGATGTGGGGCTCGATCCCATAACGCCGGGATCACGCCCTGAGCCGAAGGCAGACGCTTAACCGCTGTGCCACCTGGCGCCCCCTAAAAAATAATTTTAAGTATTAAAAAGGAATTAAAAATATTCAATTGATAGAAATAGTCTAAAGTATTAAAAAGTAATTTTTAAAAAGTATACAATATTTGAGTAAATTTTCATCAAAAATTTTAATCAATATAAATTAAAAAATCAAAACACTTAAATTTTTGTTTGTAAAAATGCTATTTTTATTCCAAAATATTCAAAATTATCTACTAAAATTAAAAGGCAAAAGGTTAATTTTGTTAATGAATGTCAACATTTTAATCAATTATTTAAATAAAGATGAAATGTATTTAATTTTTTGAAAAATTAATTAAATATATTAAATATTTTTATAAAAATGAAACCATTTCTAATTTTGGATTGAAAGTCATCTACTCACCAGTAGAAAGACTCAGTATCATGAGGCACCTGGGTGGCTCAGTCGGTTGAGCACCTGACTCTTATTTTTGGCTCAGGTGGTAGTCTCAGGGTCATGGGATCTAGCCCCGTGTGGGGCTCCACACTGAGCATGGAGGCTGCCTGTATTCTCTCCCTCTCTCTTTCTGCCCTTCTCCCCACCCACTCTCCAATCCCACTCATGTGCAGTCTTTCTCTCTCTCTCTCTCTCTCTCTCAAAAAAAAAAAATTCAGTATCACACCACACTTTACACTTTTTACCACTAGATATACATATAAATGTATACATATACATTTAAGAGTAATATGAATTTCTTACTATTGTAAAGCCTTCTTCAGCCACCACATGCAACTGTGTTCACGAGTACTTTCAGAAGCACATTTTGGAATATGGGGTAAAGCATGAAAATAAATGCTTCACACTGTTGGGAAATAATTTTGTACTTCATTATGCAAAAGTTTTTTGATATCTGAGGGGCAGAATTGATCAGATTAATTTATCTTTTCTTTTACCTAAGTACTTCATCCACTCAAATCCTTCCCACACTCCAAATCAGTGCCTATTTACAAAGTCAGCAGCAGCATACACTTCAATCAAAACTTTACAGAATTTGGATGCATTGTTGACCTTCTGTTTTGAGGACACAGGGCAAGAAATATGGGGAAGTGTTCCTCTGGGGCTTGAACAGTGATTAGTTGTGAGTTTGGGTTGCTATGTGCTAACACTGAACGCCGAATCGCAAGGAATATATGCCTCTGTGTTTGTTAATAAATTGATGCTTTCTGTGATTGTGGTATGTAGGATCCTCTTAACACTCTTGCCTGGGGATAAAGACAATATTGCCTACAAGGTCCTATATGATCTGGTTCCTGGGTATCTCTCCATCCCATCTTTGTCACTCTCTTCCTCTATCATGCCAGTGCAATGAGATCTGCCTTCTTGCAGTTGCTTGATCACAACAGCCATGACGAACACCTCCAAGGACTTGCTTTCTCCTCCTCTACCTAGAATGTCCTTCCTCTAGATATTGATGCAACTCAATCCCTCCAGACTTCATGTTTCTGTTCAAACATCACTTTATTGAGGAGTCCTCCCCTGAATGCATTATTTAAAACAGTATTCTTATCACTTTCTATTCCTTTACCCTACTTTATTTTCCTCTTCATACTACCCATCTGATAATTAAATATATTATTTATTTCTTTATTGCTTGCTTTTCCCACTAGAATGTCCTACTTTTGTTTACAAAATATGGAATAGCACATTCTCAGTAAATGTATAGTATATGGGAAGCACTCAGTAAGTCTTTATTTCCTTTTTTTCTGCTGCAATGTGTTCTTTGCGGTTTTGGTGGTGCTGCTGGTGGTGGTGGTGGGTGTGTTTTGGGGTTTTTTTTGTTTGTTTGTTTGTTTGGTTGGTTTTGGTTTTGGTCAGGGAGAGATTTCTAAATGGGATTCCTTAATCACTGTGAGGAACAATTGGTTGTAGTTCCTCAGATTCGAAAACAGCAGAGATGCACCAGATGGGGGTCTGACTTATAATCCCCAAATCAGGGACAGAAGACAGAGAAGACTGTCTCAAAGTCATGGGAAGAGAGTAACTAATAACAGCTCTAACCTTTAAGACCAGGTGACTTTGAGAGTGAGCCACACATTCAGGGGTTATCACTGTTAGATCTAGTTAAGGGATTCCCTGCACCTCCCCTCCCTAGCCACACCCTTTTCTGTTATAAGAAAACTGAGGTCACCTTCCTTACTGTCTACATTCCCTTTTCCCTTTTCCTACCACTTACTGGAGCATCCAGCATATGCCAACCACTGTGCTTAGCGCTCGCACTGCTCTGCTTCATTTAACCTTTACACCAACCTAAGCAGCTGCCATTGTTGTCCACATTTTATAGAGGAGGAAGATGACATTTAGAGAGGGAATAACTACTTTCAAGGCTAGCAGGTATAGAGCCAGCTTTCTAAAAACAGTTTTGTTTTTCTCTGAAGTCCATGCCCTTAACCACTATGCCTTCTGTCTCCTCAAATAGACTTAGGTTCTTCAGTTCAACCAACGTTCACCAGAACCCTCTAATGGAAGGCTGATAGGTGCTATGAGGACACAGGACAATAAGTCACAGTCCATATCCTTAGGTTGCTTTACTCGAAATGGAGAGGCAAGATTTCCGCATGCCAAACCAAGAACAAAGACTACAGTATATGAGTTCTTGAAGACATGAGAGTATGGATAATAAGTGCTCTAGGAAGATGCAGAGAAAAGGAAACATAACAGTGGACTTTAGTAAGGTGAAGAAGTAAAGACACATGAGCATTTGAACCTTACCCCAAAATATGGCCGTACAGTAGAATACTGCTCTATGTGCAGAGATACATGTGTGGATGATGTTTTCATTTATTTGTGTATTTACTGCACAAGATTTATTGATGTCTTCTCATGTGCCTGGCAGTCTGCTGAGTTCTTGGCAGACTAAAATAAGAGCTTTGCAGGGTAAAAGTAAATGGCCAGTGAAAAGGACAGATCTGGGCTCTGTGAAGAACGGGAGGCTGCTTTCCTGGCTCCAAAGATCCCATTAGAAAAAAAAATGTGTTCAGCATTCTTTCTTTACTGCTCAGAGTGTAAGAACATTTTGTAATCAGGAACCACTAAGTGTACCCTGGAGAGCATCCATCCAGTACCAGGTCAGATTTCAGAGGTTCTTCTTTGTAACTGCCCTGGTGAGACACACTACAGTAGTCAAAGGAGCAGGTTTGAATCTTGACCTCAAAACATGAGTTCCGTGTCCCTGGGTAAATGGCTTAACTTCTCTGAGCCTCATTTTTCTCAGTTATGGAATATAGAAGATAATCCTTACTTCACAGGGTTTCAGCGGAGATTAAACGAGATAAAAAGCTATAAAAATGCTGGGTACATAGTTGGAGCCCCAAAGTTAATAGTTCCTTTCCCTTCTCCATTTTCCTTAGAAAATTGTCCTTCCTCGGAGAGCAAGGAAGTGTAAGGAATTGTGGTCTGACTTTTTCTGAACCTATAAGTTTATTGATTTCACCCACTCCTGCCAAGTGATTCCTACCATTTAACTTCTTTGCAAGGTCTTACCCTCCCTGAGTTCTCTCCAACACACCTATAGGCCCCAACCCACGCCACTTACCTTCATCTTTCCCTTAGATTCAAAGCTTCACCTTCCCTACCCAGGATAAGAATCCACACCGAGTGTCTTAGACCTATTTGGGCTCACGTGGCAAAATCATTATAATGGGTGATCCCCTGCTTTCCCCTGCAATAATCAGGCTCCCTCATTGGGATAAATGACTTGGCCATCAGGGTTTATAGTTTACCCATTTGGGAACTGGATTATTGCTTCATAAAACTGTGTTGCATGGGACTATTATCATTTAATTATGTTGCCTAAAGAAAAAAAAATAAAGATTGCCTTTTTGAGCACTGCTCTCTAGCAACACCCTAAGTTTCGTGGGAGCTGACTCCTTCAGCACATTTCCTGGCCTCAAACATCTTTAAGGGAGGAAGGTCATTCTGTTTGGCATGCTCTCCTTTGCCAGGCACCTCTCCCCAAAAGAGTAATTTGATCTCTTTTTTAACATGCTGTTTCAAATCCCCCAGAAAAATGTGCTAGATTTTATGGCAATATTTTCCTTCCCAAAAGCATTATGTGTCTCATGGTTATTTATATATATATATATATATATATATATATATATATATATATATATATATATATATATATATTTATTTATTTATTTATTTATTTATATTTATATATATATACACATACACACACACACATATATACACACACACAGACACATCTGCCATATATATATAAATATATCATATACATTTGTCATATATACATATATATGTGTGTGTGTGTATGTGTGTGTGAGACACTCAATGCAAGAACTGAATTTCCTTATATGCTACATGATTGTTCAAAAGGGCACCTATAGACATTATTTTTCCATAACCATCTGGTAAAATGCCAGTAGTTTCCCCTTAAAGATGCATTCTTTGGGGTTAATTTGTTTTGTCTACTACAATGCAATTGCAATATAAGATGTCTGAGGAAGGATGGAGTGCGTGGGAGTACAAACGGAACAAGATTTGCCTTTAGTTGATTACTGTGGAAACTGACTGGTGGTATTTACCACCTCAATATACTATTCTCTCCACTTTCAATAGGTGTGAAGTTTTTGAAAAGCTGTTACCCTGGGAGGGATAGTAAGTCAGTTTCATTTACATTTTAGTATAAATAAATTTATCATGCCTGATAGGATTTCTCAATAGACAATGCAAGTAACGATGATGGAGAAACAAAGATGAAATGCTTAATGCTCAGCTCCACAAGATTGCTATGGTTCAGTGCAACTGTGGGTTATACCCCAGGGAGCAATTAGTAAAAAGTGGATCCATGAATTGAGTAAAACTTTGGGGGAGAGGAAAGTCAAGAAGGCTTTGAATAGCTGGGCACTTCAAGGCGCTTGAAGGAAGGGTAGAGTTTGTATGACCTAGGGAGACAGAAGAAGATTCCAGAAGAGTAAAAGGACCTAAGGTAAAGTATTAAGAATAAGCACAGTTTCCTGGATGGCTTCTTAACTGGTCTCTTGCCCTCAGTGTGGTCTCCACACTGTAGTCATAGTGATCTTTCTAAAACACATATATGATCTTCTCTTGACCCTGTTAAAATGCCTTGTCATCTTCTCATTGCACTCAGAATAAAGTCCCAAATCCCTAGTACATCTACCAGGCCCCGTGTCTGGTTACCCACCCCCCCAGCCTCATATTGCATTGTTTTCTCCTCACTCTCTTCTCTCCACCCATAAACGCCAGGAAATACGCTAGCATTTTAATAATGGCTCTCTCGGGGTCATTGGCTTATGGGTAATTTCTGTATTTCTTTTTGCTTGTCTTTCAGTTTCTAAATTTTCTACAATGCACCAAGATTATGTTTTTAGTAATAATAATATTTTTTAAAAGGCCTAGAAAGTTGTGTGAGGGAAAGTGGTTTAAGAGGCAATTTTGCCAATAATTCCAGAGGCTTTAGCGAGGGCAAGTAGGATAAGGGCTAACGGAGAACAGGAGACACAAAGCTGCAGCGATGAAATGGCCCAGAAGTGACAAAAGAGAGGGAAGTCCTGGGTGGCAGTCTGCAAAGTAAGGCAAGACTAAAAGAAAGGTAACATGTAACATCTATTTTTATGAAAAGCGTCTGGAAACACAGGAGACAGAGCAGTGGTTTGGGAGGGAGGCAGAAGTAAAATCTTTTTGTGTTGTTTTAATTTGATTTGATTTGAATATTCTCAAATACGTCTGCAAGTTAAGTGCAACACTCACCAAGAAGAGCACTCTCCCTCTCTACCTCTATCACATGTGGTTTTTCAGTTGTTGCTTGGGGGATGATTGTCGAGGCTATAAAACATTTGAAATAAACTTTGTTTTCAACAAGCTTCGGCCAGTTCCCATTTATTAAATAAATAAATCCATACATAAAACTATCATAAGGATGAAGGTGGTTGGAAAATGTCCTTCTATTATCAACAAATGACTCGAGTCTCACTATGTCCAGCCTGCTTTCCTATTTGTTGTTTCTCTAATTCCTTTCGGCCGCCAGATCTGGTTTATTTTGTTGTTGTTGTGTGTGTGTGTTTTTGCCCCCGCCTCCGGATCTCTATACTGATGTTAATCCACAAAAGTGGTTCTCAGTGACCTCCGGTGCCTTTTCAGTCCAGTTCACAAGGACTCAGTGAGTTAGGGGCTAGATAAATACATATTTTCAAAGAGCATTTCCCAGCGGTCTTAGAAGTTGGAAAGGGTTATTTAATTACATCACAAAGAGGCTAAAGAAATCGATGCTTGGTATCTTCAAGCTACATGAAAACGCCAAGAGTTAACTAACCCAAATCACACATTTAGAGTAGGAAACTGAAGCTGCAGGGGGTAAAGGATCTGTCCAGTGTCCTCCACAAAATGATGGTTCAGCCAGGGATGACAACTCAGGTAATCAGACTCTCAACCCAGTGTTCTTTATATAGGCAATCATTTTTCTGACAGTGCTCCTGGCCAAAACAAACATCTCTCTCCTAACCCTCTAGAATTCAAACTTCCTGGGGAAATGGGACTGATGGAGTTCTCTTTAGTATTAGTATTATTTTTTAAGCAATCTTTAAAAAAAAAAAAAACTGTCTTGAAAATGATAAACATGGCTGCCAGCAAAATAAATTCCCAGCTTTGTTAGAACCAGAGGTATCCCTTAGTGTTATCTGCCTATGTCCTACATGATGTATGAGACCTATACACTTAATAGAGTAAAATGGGAGTTGACGTTAATTAAGTATTGTTTTTAACAATCTATTGACCAGCAAGGCTACTTCTGTGTTTGGTTGGTTGGTTGGTTGGTTGGTTTTTCCAGAGCCTCAGAGCCAGATCTCATGCTGAGATGCAAACAGCTGGCTGATGGATAGCCACCATGTCCACCTACCCAAGTGTAGCAAGAAGTGTTTCCTTGTTACAAGTGGCAAAATTCTGCCTAAGGACCCTCCCCAGTTCCTTTCCTTGGCCCCCTACAGCTGTTTCTAGGCCCCCCCCCTTAGCCCCTCTCTACTTTGCCCTGCTTCTTAGGAGCTAGTCTTTCTTAACCCCATACCACCTCCTCTGATGACCCAGTGACATCATGAGGTCAGCACAGGCCATAAAACTGCACAACTGACTCCAGAGAAGCAGCCCTGAGCTCCAGAAGAGCAGAGGATTTGCAAATCCTAAGAGGGATGTGACCTGATTCGGAGGGTAGGGGATGTGCCTTGGATTTCTGCACCTTTTTCTTTTTAATTGGCCTTGTTATGACACAACCCAGACATCCAGTCACCAAGAAGAGACAGCCTAAAAGTAATGTGATGAAACTACTGTCTTTTTTAAAGGATGAGCAAATGCATTTTAACCATTAAGTTACCAGGCCTTTGATGAGAGAGCATCAGGACCTCAAGGGGAGCATGGTCCCAAAATCATAAGCAGGACTTCAAAAGAGATCAGTCCCATTCCTTGCCACCTTCACCCTTTCTCTTCCATGAATTCAACCACTTTGAAAGCCCATTGCCCACCAGATGGAGACTGGTTTGGATAAGAGAGTCTGAACACTGGAAAGCTCAAATGTCAACCTGGGTCAGTCCATTACAATAGACGTAAGTGACATCGAGACTCCTAAACACAGTTAAATCTGACTTGGAGGACCTGCCACCAGGTGCCAGCTTACAGTATATCAGAAAAAATAATCAAAGATCTTTAGTCATGGGGATGGTGACCTTGTACCCCAGATTTAGCTGATTCCATGTAGTTCTATTCTTTTCAGTAAGTCAGTTGATTCCTAAATTATATCTCATATGTATGCAAATGTGAACCAGGAACCTGAATGGTATAGTGAACAAGATAACAGATTTGTGAGTCAGAAAGAAAAATATCATTTGTAAGCTTTGACTCTGATTAACTTCTCTAAGCCTTGTTTTCCTCATCTGTACAGTAAGCATATTCCTGATACTTACCTGACAAGGATTGTGGGAAAATTAAAGGAGAAAAATCATGTAAAACCTCAAAACAGTATTTACTCAATAAATATTAGCTATCATTATATAAGTAAACATGATTTTATGTTTAAAGGTTTATGAAACCTTGATTAAAAATAAATTCACAAATCAAATAACTCCTTTTTTTTTTAATAATGATTTTTTATTATATTATGTTAGTCACCATACAGTACATCCCCGGTTTTCGATGTAAGGCTCGATGATTCATTAGTTGTGTATAACACCCAGTGCACCATGCAATATGTGCCCTCCTTACTACCCATCACCGGTCTATCCCATTCCCCCACCCCCCTCCCCTCTGTAGCCCACAAATCAAATAACTCCTTGATGTGATTTTTGGTTTGGAAACCAGTCATAGTAGACATAGATAACCAGAAGAATCAAGATGCAAAGGTAAATTACTCAACAATGTTTTTCTCTATAAGTATATCATTCCTTTTTTTTAAAGATTTATTTATTTATTTATTTATTTATTTGACAGAGAGACAGTGAGAGAGAGAGAAAGCATGAGCCAGGGGAGGGGCAGAGAAGCAGACTCCCCACCGAGCAAGGAGCCCAGCGTGGGACTTGATCCCAGGACTCCGGGATCATGACCTGAGCTAAAGGCAGATGCTTAACCAACTAAGCCACCCAGGCGCCCAAGTACATCATTTTTGTAGGACTCTAACTCTATTCATCAATGTCTTTTTCTCCTTATAAAAAATGTAATGCCATAGGGTTTAAAAACAAATCAACAAGGAAAGAGAATAACTGAACACAGGTCAGGAGAACTTAACCTCAGGCCTGGCTCTGCCACTAGCTGGATGACCTGCCCCTGTCACATTCAGTGAGATTTGGCAGCCTCTTCTATAAGATAAGGGCTTTGGAATGTACCTGAAGGTACTTTCAAGCCCTAAGGTTCCAGCGATCACTATTTTGGTGATTTAATAAGACTCGTAAACAGTAGCAAAGGGTTCTAACATCAGTGATTGACTTCTGCTCTTGGCTATGCAGAAAGCCACATGCAAGATGACAAGCAAGTATCCAGACAAACATGGGAAGGGGTAAGATGGCATTGACAAACTCTGCAAGGCATGCTATTCAGTTGTCAGGATGTGTCCTGGGCTGAGTTTATAAAGAAGTAGTTACTCCTGCAGCTAGTCCCTCTGTCCCCAGGAATGGGGCCTCCACATACCTATCAAGAGATTACCCATATCCTTCTGGCACATGGAGCATTGGCAGCAAGGGAAATCCTGGCTCTAATCCAGGCCACCAGGCAAACCTCATCAATATGAGAGTAAGCCCTCAGTTTGTCCCAACATCATTGTTCCTAGAAATAAAGCTCTCATCAAAATGTCTTCAAATGGAGTGCAGCCACGATGCAATCCTTGACAGTATGCCAAATAAATGCCTCTCCAGATGCAGTCCTCAACCATGAACCAATAGCAATTATCATTAGTTCATCACAACACCAAGAACCTAGATGAGGCCTCAGAAGCCTTTTAAATATCAATCAATCAGATATGCATTAGATTTAAAACCTACTTGTCATAGCTAATACAATTTTAAGTTGTAAAAATAAAATAATATATATACATATATATCCTGATATCAGCTATGCTTTTTAAAACATGCTAAAATGCTAACATTATCTCTGGGTGGTAGCATTTTTTTTTTTTTTTTTTACTTCATCGTATTTTCCAAATTTTCTGCAATTGTTCCTTTTATACTCAGAAAAAAAAAATAATTTAAGAGAGTTTAACAACAACCAAAAAAATCACCTTGACCTCTCTTTGACAATGTTTAAGAGAGACTACCAAGCTTCTCCACTCATTTAGGAGACTAATTTGAATGAATTGAATGCTGTATTGAATTTGCTCCTTTAAAATGTCATTCCTGTGACATTTTAAATCAAAAAGCAGTGTAATATTGCCAAAAAACCCTGAAAATCAGAAGCCCTAAATTCTAATCCTAGTTCTGCCCTCTAATGAGCTTGAGTTAATACTGTGAGCAAGTCACAGCTTATCTGTGCCTCTGAGTATGGGACTAGAATCAGATCACCCATGTCCGAATCCCTCTGCCTTCTAGCTGTGTGACCTCAGGCTAGTGACTTTACCTCCCTGAGCCTCAGCTGCCAATTCAGAAATTGGGAATAATAATTGTCACTGCCTCCCAGGACTTCTGTGAAGATAAAATAAGATTGTCTATGTAGGCCTTTAGCCTCACTCCAGGCACTCTGAAAGAGCTCAGGGAACATTAACTGAAATCATTATTATTACCTTTCTTGTCCCAAAGCAGAGGGAAAGCTAACATGTTTTTGAGGGAGGCCTTCCATGAGAGGAACTGTGTCTCTGCTCTTCAGTGCTTTGCCAGCGGCCTAGCCAGTTCTTTCCCACAGAAGCCCAAACTCTCCACAATGACCAAGTTCTTTCTGTCTGCCCTTGACATTCATTTCTTTCCCACTGTTCCTCCTAAGCAGCCTCTGAGATCACCAGGTTTCCCTGGGGGACAGGAAGGGGTAAAAGAAAGCATGTGGTGCCTGCTGACATCCATAGAACATCAAGATGACCCCTCTTACCTTTAAAAGAAATGGTTTGCATGTGTGGCCCAAGACAAAGGGAGCAATGTTGACTTTTATTTGTTAGACACTATCTCGGATACCCTGAGTTCGTTTGATGAATTGTTTTGGGTAGATAAAATAGCCCTGTTCCCACTCTCCCCGATTCTGCCACTGAGAGCAGATTAACAAAAAATGTGCTCTTCACATCGGAAAATGCAGCCCTACAAAAACAGTTCTTGAGGGAGAAAAATTTTTTTGTCTCTGCTGATAATTTTCCCACGCTTTGTGGACAGCCCATGCTGGCCTGAACTTGGGGTCACCTTCTCTCATTTGGAAGTGTCAGGAGGACTTAGGGTTGAAGACCCTACACACAGTTTTCAACTAATGCTGGAACAGATGGAAGACAGGCTCAGGAAACCCATGGGGAATACAGAAGACCAACTCCCACCCTCTACAAACCACAAGCCAACAACAGAAGAGGAAGGACAATAGTGACCTTTGGCTGCCAGAAAATGGAGCTGAGAGAAGGCACAAATAACAGTTGCAAAAGGTTGTATAGCCCAGGGGCTAAATGCATGGTCTTTGAAGTTAAACAGACCTTGGTTCCCATCCCTGGCACTGCCCCCTCATTCAGACAGGTAACTCTGCTGAGGCTCAGCCACACAGGGGAGAGGAAGACTGACCCCACAAAAGTTGTTACAAGACCCAAAAGAGATGATGGAGACCAAGCACCTGGAGGGTGAAAATGGTGGCTTTATTAATAATATGTACATCCTTGGTAGAGACTTTTCTCTAGAGCAGGAAGCATTTTACCATGATAGCACTCCTTTAAAGAAAATTCTGTTTTCTTTAAACAGGGTCTAAACAGGGCTTGTGGAGAACCAATGGAATCCTTGCACATGGTCTACACTCTGTAATTATAACTGATATTATATTAAATTAAAAAGGCTGATAGTTATTGACCAGTAGTATGGACCATGCACCATTCTAAGTGTTTTTCACGCATTCTCTTATTTAATTCTTAGATAAATCCTTATAATAATAAGTATTACTATTATTATCCTCATTTATAGAAAACTGAAGCTTACAAACTTGCCCACGGTCACTCAGATAGAAGATGGCAAAGCCGGAATTTACCTATGCCCACACATGATCCATTTCATGCATCTTTTTGGTTGTAGTCACTGAAGACTGTAACTCTTTTCTATAGAAAGATTTTGGGATGACATTTTATCATATCACAATAGCCCTTCATCCATCAGACTCACATCCCACATTTGCACCATGTCTCACATTGGGACCCTGTTGACAGTGCCTGGAAATCATATTGAAAAGTTTCTCCAGCAAGCCCTGAAAAGCCCTTATTTTACACGATCATTCAATGGTATACCCCAAAACTCTCAGAGATGATCAATCAGTGCCCCCCTTTACAAATAAGAAAACAAGAGTTAGAGAGGAGGGATTGACTACAACAAAGACACAGAGCCAGCTCCCAGGCCAGCCAAGTCTTAAAGAATACAGCTCTCCAAATTCTTTGCTACCATTCAATGCTCTGTTACCTCTAATATCATAGCCTTCCTTGCAAATGAAATGTAGCTGTTCACCAGGGCTAATGATAACAGTTGGTAGTCCACCTTCTATCCTTCATTCCCAATATATGTGGCCATGTGACAATAGGCCTGCACCATAAATCTGACAAGTTGATGCCTGCCACCATGGCAATGGGAATGCCCATGTGACAGTATGACATAGCTGTCCTAACTATAAGGCACCCCTCTCCTTCCTCTAACTCATTTCCTGAGCCCATCCTTCTCTTCTTGCTACCTTGGGGTTGGGACCCTTGGTTGGAACCATACTTAGCCAACATGCTAACGCATAAGTCCATTGTGGATGTTTCTCCTCTCATCTACAAAGACTTTTGTCAATGGGTTCTAGGATGTAAGGATCATGAAGAGGATGAGTGCTTACCCATTCATTTAGTAACTCAACAAATATTTATTGAGCACCTCTTGTTCAACAGGCATTGGACTGGAGTGCTGGAGTATAGTAAACAACCAGATGTGATCCCAGATCAGAACCTATAGCCCAGAGGACAACACAAATATTTAATAGGCAAACACATCAACAAACAAGATGATGGTGAATATGCAGTGAAAGATGCCAAACAAGGTGCTATGGAGAGAATATTAGAAAAAGCTCAGCTAGGAGTAAGTGCTCAGGACAAGGCTTCTTTGAAAGGCAATCTCTGAACACATGCCTAAGGGATGCTTAGAAGAACAGCACAGAGACTCCTCTTCTAATTCTGTCCCTGGCTACCACTCCAGGTTTTCAACTTGTCTCAAATCATGTTTAATATTTTTTTCATTACAAAAATAAATTATATTCATTGTAGAACATCTAGAAACTCAAAAAAGATAAAAGAAGAAAAATTAAATTGCCCACAAACTCATGTTCCCCTTATTGCTGACACATTTATGTATCTAAACCATTATAAAAAAGAAACTTTCATTATTGAAAAGAAAATGTATGCAGATGGTAAAAAAAATCCAAAGCAAAAAAAAAAAAAAGAAAAAGGTCTAATAAAAATTAAGATCTTCCACTCTATTCTTCCACCGTAGCCACTACTACCCCCAGTCTTATTCCCCAGAGTAACAGTTTTTTGTGTGGACTTGAAATATATACATTTTTACATGAAATTATATTATTCCATAGAACTTATTCTGCTTCTTGCTTTATTATTTAACAATATATCCTGGAAAAGCAAGTATAGATAATCTTTATTCTTTTTTAATAACTATTAATGTCTATTTTTACATAGCTGAGACCACATCGTATAATCTTGCATCCTGCTTTTTCACTTAATATTACATCATTAAAAATTCTTATTTCATTTAAAATTATTTATAAAAATTAAAAAAAAACATTTTAATGACCGCAAAACACTCTACTATATGAGTAAACCATAATTTACATAAACATTACCTAATTATGCATAAAGCCATCGCTGTGTTTCTCTACTTATGGAAACTTGCATTCATTTCTATAAAAATTTATTGAGACCTCTTATGAACCCAGCATTGTTCTCTAGTCTACTATATCAAAGATAGATATGATATGCATATTAATATTCTTAAGAATAAGAAGAACATGCACTGTGCCATATACAAAGGCTTTCTAGATGATCCCATCTCCAAGCAGTCTAAATCACCTCTGCTGTAGGCAATAAGACTAATGCCTGTTCTTGCTATTTTTGCTCCCACTACTGACCTTTGCTCACCAACAGAGTGATAAGATAAAGAGACACAAGGACTCAGAAAAGGGGGCAAAGGACACCTCTTTGGCAGCTTAGATTCTAGGCCTCGGTCTCCTGTCTAATGCAAAACATGTCTTCCAGGTGGCCCAAAGGATTCTATTTTAGGTACAAGGCTAAGCACAATGTATTAGCTTTTAGCTTTAAGCTAAAATGTCTCTTTACATGGCCCTGTTATGGGCATATATCTTTTAGGAACCTTGCAGAGGACTGGCTGTGACCAGACAGAATTTGGATGCCTACCTAATACCTCCACTAAACAGTTCCCTATTCAGTAGCACATAATTACTGGCTCAGTATATATGAACGGGTTCTGGAGCCAGAGGGCCACTACTTACTGGACAAGTAATTTGACCTTTCTGTGGCTCCAGTGTCCTCATCTTTAAAATGGTGATAATAAGAGAACCTACCCTGTTGGACTAATGTGAGAATTTCATGAGTTAATTTCAGGTAAATAATTTAGAACTATGTCTGGAATATCATAAGCACTTTTCACATAGGTGAAAAATGAAGTTTAGTGCTTAAGTTAAAAAAAAATCATTAAATTCCAACAGTGTGACAGAAGTCCAAAAGGAATCAATACTTTATGAAATCAACTGTAAATATTTAATATTCCTCAACATATATTTAAGAATGGGACTGGGGGCAGCTTGGTTAGAATAAAGTAGTGAAACACTGCTTAATGTGTTGAATTGTTAAGACCAAGGACTAGACAAACCATATGAACTTCTTTTTATCCATTACGTGGACTCAGGATAGAGGAGATGCTACTTATGATGTCAATCATCCAATCATCTAATCAGCTCAATTATCCAATCTTATTTCTAACTCTTCTAGGAAGGAATTGGAATATAAATTTCTCTAAAAGACATTCCAAGCAGAGGGAATCATATTAGACAAGCATGAAAACATGGAAGTATACTGTGTGCTCAAAAGATGACAAATGAGTCACTGGAGATAATACTGGGGAATTTTGCATGGTTGAAGCCAGAACCTAGCAGAAGAAGATGACCTTAGAAAGGCTGGAATTGGGTCAAAATATACAGGGCCTCTAAGGCCACATAGAAGTGACTGCATTTATCCAACAAATGTAAGAAAAAAGGTAACTCTTTGTATTTCTATTTTAAATAACATATATATGGCCATGTAGAGAATGTATCAAATGGCAGAAAAATTAAAGGCGAAAAGGCTACTTTAAGGTTGTTAAGAATTTAGGTCAGAGAGGATAAAAATCTGGTGTAGGGTGATGGAAGATTCAAAAGAAAGAGAGGAAGAAATCAAAAGATATTACAGTAGAAGCAATGGACCTTAGTGACTGTTTAATGTCACAGGCAAAAGGAAACGAGAGAATTGAAGTTGTTCCAAGTCATCATTTAGAAAGACGAATGATTAGAGCACAGCATAGTGAAGTGTTGGTGGTTAGGAAGCATTTATTGCAAGTGGGAGTGTGGAGAAAGGCACATTGTGGTGGTGTTGAGCCACAAAAGAATCCCTAGGCATCCAAGTCATTGGTTTTCCCTGGATCAGGAGATAACTGAAGTGGAGAGAGAGTTGTTGAAACCAGAGATTGAGGATGTGCCAGAAACAATATTTACCCATTTGACTATTGTGATGTTGGTCCTACCAATAAGAATCTCCCTTCATTGCCTTCCAGTGCCATGACGTTCTCCCAAAGCCTCCACATTGCCTCTCTCTGCTTCCTACCAAAAATGATGTGTCATTCCTCTGTACCCAGGATGTATGATCACACAATATCACAATTATCTGTTCCTCTACCTAGTTTCCTCTAGATTATGAGCTTCGTATTGGCAAGAAATGTATCTTATTTATCTCCATAATATCAATACTTAGCACAATGTGTAGCATACAAGCTATAATCAGAATTGTATGATGCAGGATCCCCTTATTGTCTAATACACAAAGATAATCATATGCAGTTGCATTTGCCCCTCACAGATAGTTGCAGTGTTAATGTTCCTTGACCTGTTGAAATTGATAGAAGGAGATGTATAGTCTGACAAATTTTAATCAAGACACTCAGATGTTGTCTGCTGCACACTAAATGCACTATAGACCCATCTGCCTTTTCTCATATTCCTGTCACAACCATTTTGTTATCTCTATTTCTGGAGTCCCACAACAAAAAATTTTAAAATCTTTACCCTACAAGTAACCAGAAAAATAGTAGCAAAGAAAGTAAAGACCAAATTCAAAATGAAAAGCTGATGACAAGCAATATATTTTTCTGTTTTAATTATTTTATTTATAAACCTGTTAGAGATCTGAATGGATTGTAAAGAGTATGCCAGGATTTCAAGATTTAATTTGGGTTTTACAAGCAGTGAAAGCAAATGAGGCATTCATCTCAAAGTAATTTCTCAACTGGTATTATTGTCCTCTGTGCACTGACAAGGAAACCAAGACATAGAATAAAGAAATAAACAGTCCTAAGTCACATGCAGAATCTGGGGACAATAAGAAATGGAATAGAATTCCTGAATCTGAGCACTGACCAGTGGCTTTTAACCTTAAGTAGGCAGAAAAATCACCTGGTACACTTGTTTTAAATGCAGATCCTTAGGCCCCAGCCCAGACCTGGTGAATCAGACTCAGGAAGCTGTACGTTTCTAGGCTTCCCAAGTGGTTCTTAGGAACACTTAAACTTGAGTGCCACTGATCCAATGGTCAGGGGTCAGAAGCCACACCAAGGGAAGCTACTATACTTGACTCTTCAGATGATTCCGCTCTATTTGGCTCAATCAGAAAGCCACTCTGTCAAGAGTTAAAGGAAGTCAGCCAGTGGGCATTACGGGAGGCTCCTTCCTATAAGCCCTTTGGATCTCCACCACATTCTATCTTACCAAGCCAAGCCTGGCAAACAAGAACCAGCCCCCCACACACCCATCCCCACTTCCCAATGCCACTGTGCAGACATGGAAACTTTCTCTTCAGTGCTGCTTCTAAAGAGCTGCTGGGACAGGATCGCTCCCCTTTCCCAATCCTTTCTGCAAGATTTGGGGGGGGGGTGTTCTCTGTACAATTAATTAGCTAATAATTTTTGCTTCTGATCCATTCCTCATTAAAAAGCTGAATCCCCAAGTTGGAGCTGTCGGAACAAAGGTGGGAGAATTTATGTCTTAATTTTGGTTCATTATGGCAGGAAGCCTCTTGCTCCCATCACTCTCTCTCCTCAGCCCCTCCTCTTGGAGCTCTGACGGCTCTGTGACCCTAAATGCCTCTCGCACAGCAGCCGCCATGGAGGCACTGTCTCTGCCCTTTATCTTCCGCCGCCTCATTAAGAGAAATGAACCTGAGTCTGAGAAAGACGACACAGGGGAAATAAAAATGTAATCCCTTGGTGCCACCTATAATGAATTGTTATGAAAACCATGAAAATATCTGTCTGCGGATATTGTTCTTTGATTTGAAGTCAGTGTTGTAAGCGGTAATTTTTGTCATTAAAGCTGTTAATCTGCTCAGCGCTCCTCATAAGTTTTTATGAAGAAAAACAGCCCTGCTGCCTCCCCGCTCATCGCAGGGTACTTTGGAGGCCAACACACATGCAGAGCACCGTGGAATAATTAGCTTTAATTATGGCTGATACTGCTGTCTGTTGAAAGTGGAGGGACTTCACGCTGCTAGGGCTGGGGATGGGGCCTGCTCAGCCTTCACAAGGCCAGAGGAGACGGGCCCACAGCTTAGAGTCTGGGCTCCCAACAACAGCCAACATCGTGCACCATACCCCAGCTAGGGCAGATGCACTCTAGCCACCACGTGCTCATACTCAAGGATGAACATGCATATTCATGTGCACACACACCCATACACATACACACACATACACACAGCCCTCACAACACACACACACTCACAACTTCATCTCTCTCTCATCCCCCAGTCATCATGCCCAAATTCAACCACCACAAACACCAATACCAGCCACATACACTTCACCATTTATGTACACCAAATCGTGAGAAGACTTGCACTAAAACAGACACCACAAAAACTCAGCCTACACAACCAGCTACATCAATATAAACATTCAGCTACATCACAGGCATACCCCTAATCCCTCAGCCACAATCTACACCAACCACAACACACATTCACCCACCATGACATATGTGCCTTGAAATAGAAAGCCAACCCAAAACAGACACGTACCCAACTATGAAACATATACCTGTGCATTAGTTCTAAAAGGCAGCCAGATTAATCTCCTGTATTATGTGAAAAGCCTAGTAATACATTCTGGAGGAGCAAGTATTCTTTATTTCAAAGAACTCATTACATGGTCAGAAATAAGAACCTAGACCAAAAACAACTGGCAATTCATTTAACATCTATTGGTGCACAGAACATTGATTGTGTGTTAAGCACAGGGCTAGGCACTCTAGGCCTTTACAGATATATAAGACATGGTCTGTACCTTAAGAAGCTTCTGGTAGACACTGATCACCTTTTAAGAAAGAAATTATCCCGGGGCACCTGGGTGACCCAGTGGGTTAAGTGTCTGACTCTTGATTTGGCTCAGGTCATGATCTCAGGGTCGTGAGTTTGAAGCCCGTGATGGGCTTGCACTGAGTGTGGAGCCTGTTAAGATTCTCTCTCACCTTCTCCCTCTCCCTCTGCCCATCCCCCACACGTGCTGCCTTCTCTCAGGAAGGAAGGAAGGAAGGAAGGAAGGAAGGAAGGAAGGAAGGAAGGAAGGGAGGGAAGGAGGGAAGAAAGAAAGAAAGAAAGAAAGAAAGAAAGAAAGAAAGAAAGAAAGAAAGAAAGAAAGAAAGAAAGAAAAAGAATTTGTTCCACCTGCCGGGAGTGCTATCTGCAGAGAGCCTTTAGCTGCTGCCACTCCAGTGAACTGCCTTGCCCAAGATCACTCCCAGCCCAAGATGGCCATATCCAGTGACTGATTATACCATGAATGGAAGAGCTGGGCCATTTTAGTCAATGCCAAACAACTCTGACTGGCCATAGCTCCCCTCATTAGTGGGGTTCTGGTAAGGTCCACATCTCAGGTCTGTTTCTCCCTCTGCCCACTCCTTTATCTCCCTTCTACAAATGTTAATCCAAAGGGCACTCCCTAACAAACATCCTACCTCACTCAAATCTACCTCACAGTCTGCTTCCCAGGGAACACAGCCTGTGACAGAGCTAAATTCAACATCACCAAGGCTATGTACTAAGTAAGAGCATCAGAATGTAAGTGCTATGGGGACTTTTTGGAAAGAGGGAGGAACTGAGCAGTAAGAGAAGGATTTCTGAAGAAGGTGAGATTTAAACTAGGTTTGGAATGAGGGTTAGCATTACACAGCTGAGGAAACAGAGCTTTTTAGAGACAAACATCTTGGGCAAAGGCAAAGGAGCAGGAAGTACCAAGTATGTTCTTACCTCAGGAAGACAGTGAGATGTAAGAATGAAACCAAACTGTGGATGGAGCTTGAATTGAATTTTCTTTTTTAAAGAATTGCATTTCATCTGTTAGACCATGGTTACTATTATAGTCATGGGGGAATATCATAAAATGAGTATTATTTAAAAAGACAGAGAGCAGGTTTTGGTCATATTCAAAAAGGCTGGCAACTACTGCCACAGCAAAAGAATATTAGAGTTCTCTCACTGTGGTTCTCCAGGTCATCCACCCAACCATCTATTCAATACTTATTGGAAATATACTATGGACAAGTCACATTCCAAATAACTGTCCTCATGGAGCTTAACCTCTAGTTGTGAAGACAGATATTAAACTGAGAAATAGACAAAAATACAGGAATAATTTCATTTCTTTTTTTTTTTAAAGATTTTATTTATTTATTTGAGAGAAAGAGACAGCAGGAGAGGGAACACAAGCAAGGGAAGTGTGAGAGGGAGAAGCAGGCTTCCCGCGGAGCAGGGAACCCGATGCAGGGTTCGATCCCAGGAGCCTGGGATCATGACCTGAGTTGAAGGCAGACACCTAACGGCTGAGCCACCCAGGCACCCCATGGGAATAATTTCATTTCAGTTGGGATAGTAAGGTGATCAGAAGATTCAAACTGACCTAAATAGGGGTAGGACAGCAGGCAAAGAAATTTTCCCTGAAATATTAAGATTTTTAAATGGTGGGACCATTTAGTACTGCAAAGACAAATAAGACCTGACCCTTACTGAAAACATGGAAGGGGACAGAGATGCAAAATTGAAGGATTGAAGACATATTTTTCCTATTTCACAACTTTTCCATAGGAAAACACCTACACCTACGTAGAAAAGTAGCTAATGCCATTTGCTTTGTCATTATGACAGGAAGTACGGGGTGGTTACAGATGAATTACATATATATGTGTGCATGCAGTTTACTTATCCCTCCTCAAGAACGTATCCTGGGAAGTGATGGCTTGAGCTGGATTCCTAATACCAGGCTGACCAAGATTCATATTCTGTTAAAGTCCTGGGGTGAAGCTGTAGTAATACTGTGACATCAGAAGCAAGATCTGGAGTTTTGCTGCCACTTCCAGAGTCTGGCCACCCGAACTTCAGCAGTATGCCTCCTGTTACCATGGACTTTGCATGGATGAAGCATTTGTCCCGGCAGATTGAATTTAGAGACATTTGAAGTTCTCCCTTTGTTCCATTTCAACAGTACTCAAAAAATATATAGCTTTGGGATTGCGTTGAACAAATTTCCTAGGGAGTTTTAAAAAGAAAAAAAGACCTTTTCTTTGACTCTCACTCAATTAAAAAATAACATTTGGGTTTGGTTTGAGAGTTCAAAAAAATTAGTATTCATTTTCTTCAGTGATTTATTTAATCAGTTTTGTTCAAGTTCCTGTAGTTGGCTTAACTTAGAAGAATCTATACAATGAGGTATTGTGGTTGCTTAGGATTCATCCACATTTTCCAACAACTCCCTCTTAGGCCTTGGCTTATGGGCCCAGGGGGAATAGGAAGATGGCCCTAGTCTGAATAAATGAGACTAGTGAGTTCTACAGAAGAGAACAAACAAATCAAATTATGAACTCTTACTAAGCTAGAAACCTCAGGAAACTTCCTTAACATGATATTTAAAATATATATCATATAGTAACAGCAAACATATGTAATGATGAAAGACTAAGGATACCTCTGTTGAAATTAGGAATAAGCAAAGACGCCATATCATTGAGATTTGCTCTGGAGGCTTTAACCAATGCAGTAGGACAAGAAAAAGAAATGTTAAATAAATATTAAAAAGAAAAAGACAAAATTATTTTTTGCAATCATAATTATCTTCCTAGAAAATCCAAACGAATCAATTGAAAAGCGATTTAAGCTAACAAGGGAGCTCAACATGGGGTAAGATAAAAGATAAATAAATAAAAATTAATAGCTTTACGATATGTCAGCAAAAATCCATTAGAATATTTCATATTAAGGAAAGATCCCATTTATATAGAAATTTAAAAGGTAAAATTCCTAAAAATAACGTAACAAAAAAATCAAGACAATCTTTTTCTGATCTTTTAAATAAACCCAAGCATGACTGAAAGCATCAAGCAACCTTAAGTTTAAACACATGCTATAAAGGGTTTATAGATCCGAACTTCCTTCTGTCATTAATTTTTATTCTTGAAGAATTCTGTACCTGGAAATAATGATTGTGTTTCGTTAACAACCAACCCTTTCTATCTCTGGGTCATGGAGATCAATAGAATGCAGTTTTAACTTTTTACCTGCTGGAAGCCACTCAAACAATACGGTTCTGAGATTGCTGTAGCTCTGACCAAAAGCACAGCCACCTAACTACTCAAAAACATTTGGACTCATCTGAGAAACTTGAAGAGAAATACCATAGAATGAAAGTTTATGAATGAGAGTTTCTATATAATATAAACACATTAAGTCCTTGTTAAATGAATAATGCTTACGAATGTTCAAAATTGTCACATCTTTATTTTAACAATAAAATTACTTAATTCTACACAGCACCTTCATGTGCAATGTTTTACTTCATCCTCACAAAACTATAAGGTAAGTTGTGCAAGTGTGATTTTTAAATACTAGTATGTATAAAGCATATATCCTGTTTCATGACATACACAAGCCGTGTACTAAACATGTTATACACAATAACTTATTCAATGATGTCTCATGACATCATTCTGAGATTGGTGCTATTTGGATATTTATTTTATGGCTAAGAAAACTAAGGTTCAGATAGGTTAAAAATCTAATTACAGACCCAGTAACTGGCAGAGCTATGACAAGCCTAGCTAATTCTTACTTCAAAACTTCACTCTAAATCTTTATAGTATGCTTTCTCTGATGGGGACAGTATTATTGTGACTCTTATCACAATCACAGCATTATTACCTATTGCATTAGTTTGCTCAGGGTGCCATAACAGAATAAAACAGATTTGGTGGCTTAAACAACAGAAATTTACCTTCTTACAGTTCTGGAGGCTTGAAGTTCAGGATTGAAAGTGTCAGCAGGGTTAGTTTCTGATGAGGCCTCTCTCCTTGGCTTGCAGACAGCTGCCTTCTTCAATTTTACATGACACATGACCCATGTAAAATTCCTCATGTGCATGCACACCCCAGTACCTCTTCTTCTTCTTATAAGGACAACAGTCATATTGAATAAAATTCCCACCCTTATGACCTCATTTAACCTTAATTACCTCCTTAAAGACCCTGTCTCCAAATAAAGTCATGGTTAGAGCTTCAATCTATGAATTTCAGTCCATAACACCTATACTTAAAGATAAGAAAACTGAGGACTTGCTAAGGGCACAACAGCTATAAAGTAAAGGAACTTAGACTCAAAGCTAGATGTATCCAAGTCTAAATCCCACGTTCTTTCCACTTCCCCACAGTAATTATTCACACTGTGGGAAGGGAAGTGCTATGTAAACAATGTAAATGAACAGATAATGCAAAACTCATTTTCATTCAGCTTTGGAACACTCAGTTTACATTTCCAAACCCCAATTTATCTTCATCATTATTTCTAAACTGCAACTAAAATGAGTTTGCATTGCCTTATGGTGCCCTCCTTGGTACTCCCAACCTAAGAACAAAGAAAGGTAGCCCAAAACCAAATTGGCATGCATTGCAAAGACAGCAGGACATCAAAAATCTGCCATAGCTAACCACATACATATAAGCCAGAAGTGACTGTATGTACTTTGATATACTTAGTGAAAAAGGGCTATATAAATTCAAATTGCTTTCCTACCTAGATATCTAATTCAACTTCACAGGTTTCTAGGATGCAGGTACAGTATTATTTTCCAGATACATTCATTTATTTATTTATTCAAATAGCATTTACTGAGCAGGGTCCACCAATTAGTCAATCCCAAACTAACTCATTTAGTCAATGGATGACAGTTGCTATTCTCACTTTCCCACAGACAATCCCTTTTGGTCAGGAAAGAAATTTTTGTTGGGATCTCCCCTCAATGTCTCCACACATATTCTTCCACTCCGAACCCTTACAACCAAAATAAGGTCATCTATCTCTGGAAATAACAATGAGGTCTTGTTATTGTGTTTATTCATAGATAGAAAAATTGAGACAGAAGGGATGAAGTTAATGTCATACAACTTATTAAGTATAGTGCCAGGATTAGAACCCAAGCAGCCTGGGTCTATACTTGTACCCACTATGCTGTACTTTTTGATAAGCTGTATTTCTAATTAGTTTATCAACATAAGAACAGAAGGAAAATTTATCTTTGCAAAGTTTACAGACACTTACCAAAAAAGGAAATTCTTAAGCTGGAAAAGTAAGGTCTGAGAAGTCAAGGCATTTGTTCAAAGCCACCCAGTGAAGCAGGAGACAAATAGTGCTCAGAACACAGATTCCCCACCTTACTATCCTTACCATGTGACACCCTTTTCACAGCATCCAAGAGATCTGGTGTCCCCATAATCCTGGGGCCATGGTCTGGAAGGGTAAGAGGAACCTAAGCTCAAGCCCACTACTATCCATTGTTCAAGTGAGCATGGCATCCCATCCATGAGTCAAGGTGAGTATAGAGAGGGTGTACATATCCTGCACAGCCTCATTATGAGCAATTGCTATTGTTGTGTGAAGACTATGAATAAAAATAAACTTAATAGATGAGTTAATGTATATGTAATATGTAACTAGTGTGGTCAGGGTAGGCTTCATTGAAAAGGTGGCCTATGAGCAAAGACCTAAAGGAGATTGCCATGTTGATATCTGAAGAACTGGCATTCCAGACAGACAGAACAGAATGCTGCAAAGACCCCAAGGCAGGTACACATAGGGAGATCTGTTAGAAGGTTACTGAACTAACCCAAGCTAGACTGGCGGTAGTAGAAGTGATAAGTGGTTGAATTCTGGATACATTTTGAAGGCCAAGTGCATAGTACTTCCTGGCAGCCTGGTTGTGGGGTGTAAGAGACAAAGTATTCAAGCATGTCTCCACACTCTGTGCTTGAGCATATGGAAGGATATAAATGCTCTCAACTGCTGAGAGAAAGACTTAGGATAAGGCAGGTTTGGGGTGGAGGTGAAAAAGAAGATCAGGACTTCAATTTTGAACAAGTTGCATTTGAGATGTCTATCAGGTATTCAAGTGAAGAAGCTGAGTATGCTGTATAATGTAGGAGTCTGAGATTTAGGAGAGAAGTCTGGCTGAAGATATAAATTAGAAGGTCAACAGTATACAGATAGCATTTAAAGCCAGGTGACCAGTCAAACTCTCCAATGGAATGAATGTAGATTAAAAAAAAAAAAAAAAAAAGAGGAAGACTAAGGATGAGCCTGGGACACTCCAATATTCAGAGGACAGGAAGAAGAGAAACCAGGAAAGGAGATTTGGAAGCAACAACCAGTGAGGTAGGAGGAAAGCCAAGCAAATGTGTGATGTTCTGGAAGTCAACGGAAGAAAGCATTAAGAAGGAGAAAGTATTCTGGGGCACCTGGGTGGCACAGCGGTTAAGCGTCTGCCTTCGGCTCAGGGCGTGATCCTGGCGTTATGGGATCGGGCCCCACATCAGGCTCCTCCGCTATGAGCCTGCTTCTTCCTCTCCCACTCCCCCTGCTTGTGTTCCCTCTCTCGCTGGCTGTCTCTATCTCTGTCAAATAAATAAATAAAATCTTTAAAAAAAAAAAAAAGAAGGAGAAAGTATTCAGTATTCATCAAAAGCTGTTGACAGGTTAGATAACATGAGTTCTGAAAAACAACCACTAAATTAAGCAGTATGGAAGTCACTTGGTAACCTTAACAGAAACCATTTTGACAAGAGATATGGGGGCAAAAGCTTGAGTGGGGTGGGTTTAAGAGAGAAAGGGAAGTAAGAAAATTAAGTCAGTATAGGAGAACAAAGAAATGGAGTCACAATTAGCATAAAAGGTGGATTCAAGAGATGTGAAAATAACCACATATTTAAATGCTGATGGGAATGATCCATTAAAGAGGAAGATAATGAGGCTGTAGGAAAGAAAGAGGAGAATTGCTAAAATAATGTCCATGAGTAGGTAGAATGTCAGGATTTAGGGCACAAATTAAAGAACTTAACTTTAGATAGACACATGAGTAATTCATTTATTACCACAGGCCCAAAACAGTACATGGGTGCAGATGCTGGTGGATAGGGTAACATAAAGGTGCTTGGGAGAGGGCCTGTCAATAAATAAAGACTAGTGAAGGAAGCAGCACCAAACCATGAAGGACCATATACATTACCGCAAGTGGTCCAGACTTCATTCTGAGTGCAATATAGAGCTACATTACACTTTTAGGCAGACTTTCACATTATAGAATTTATTCATAGAAATATCTAGGATAGACTTGAGGTGCACAAAGGAATCTAAGGCAGGGAGATCAGTTAGGAAGATGTTGAAGACATCTGCAAGAAGATGATTTAACATAAATAATGGCAATAGGAATAAAAGAAGTTGACAAATTTGAAATATTTGAAGCAATCAACCCCAAAGGACCTGATGATCAACTGAATATGATGGAAGGCGGGTGGGAGTCAAAAAATGACAGCTTCCTGGCTCAGGCACCTGGAAGACAGACATGCCATTCACTGAGCTAAAGAACTTAAGCGGAAGAACACGATTGGGACAGAAGATAAATAGTTGGTTTCTGGACCTCTATAGGGTACCCACAGTGAGGATGTCTCCAACGTAATGGATTACGTAGAACAGGAGCTAAAGAAAGGGCTCTGAATTGGAGCTAAAGGCCTAGGAGTCATTCTTGACAGTTACTGCTGTAACATGGAATTCACGCATGTGTATAGTGCGGTCTGCTCCTACATTCAATGATGCAGACCACTCTGCTTTCACAGGACTCCTCCCTTTGACTTTAGTTGTCCCCCTGATGTCAACAGAACTTGCTTTTTTTTTTCTTTTTTAAGATTTTATTTATTTATTTATCAGAGAGAGAGAGAGAGAGAGAACAGCAGGGGAAGCAGCAGACAAAAAGAGAAACCGGCTCCCTGCTGAGCAAGGAGCCCAATGCAGGGTTCAATCCCAGGATTCTGGGATCATGACCGGAGTCGAAGGCAGACATTCAACCAACTGAGACACCCAGGCATCCCAGAACATCCTTTTAGTCTGCCTTTATTTTACATTTACTGTATGTGTATAAAGGCATGAAAGTAGCTAGTCCTGTAGAATAAAATAATGGACCTTTGTCATAGCAACTCAGAGACATTTTCTATTTTCCATTTTGTAGATATGTTCTTGTTAGTTAAGGTTTTAGATAAAGGATGCTATTATAAAATTCATTCTAGTTCTTAACTATAAACAGCTTTATCATGTGCTAGTGTAAATGATACAAGCAGTGTTTGTCTTCATCTATAGTTTAGCAAAAAGCTAATTATCTAAAGCAGTGTTTCCTAAAATGTGGACACATATCCCTCCCTGTGCCCTCAAGATGCTTTTAGGTGGTACGGGATGTGATTTTAGATGGTACACGAACATGGCACTAAATAACACTGACTCTCATTATAAGAAAGTTCATTTCCATTTTCTTTCAATTCTTCTGACCAGGCCAGTACAAGGAGAAAGATACATTTTGATGTTAGCGTGTCCTTAATTCCCACTAACATCCATTATGACAGAGATAAAGCAAGCCCTGCGCAATTCAGAGTGTCTACAAACCAGTTTCTAGTTAAAACTCAGTAACGTTATTTTCACCATATTTCTTTTTAATGCTTAAATTCTATTTATGGCAAACAGTTTCCATTTATATTATGGGTATCAAATGTCCTCCTAAAATAGATCAAGTATTTTAAAGTGAATTAATGTCAAGAAAGATATTAAGTAAAAGATGGTTCTTGGATACGTTCAAAACACATGAAGATGACAGTGTTAAAAGATAATCTCCACCAAAAAAAAGCAAAATTATAAGTTATACACATATAAAACAACACGTGTTAAATATTTCATTTATTATTCAATTCATTAAATGAAGGAACCAAGCAGATGATATAACCAGTTCAAATGCTGAAGCACAAATTTATGTTATTTTTTGTAAAAGATATATTTATTTATTTGAGAGAGAGTGAGCAAGCAAGGGGGAGGGATAGAGGAAGAGGGAAGAAACCTTAAGCAGACTCTCCACTGAGCACTGAGCCTGATGTGGGACTCGACCCCACCACCCTGAGATCATGACTTGAGCTGAAATCAAGAGTCGGACACAACCAACTGAGCCACCCAGGCACCCACAAATTTGTGTTATTTAAAAGAATATGAAAATGGACACAAAATGACTGGTTGTCCACTGGACAGAACTCAATTGCATGTTCATTTGCATATCAAGAAACAAGAATTATTTTTGCTTTGCTATCTTTTATCTATACTTTACAGAGTAATAAAACCCTTCAAGGGCAATGAAAGGTGAGAATCCAACAGCCTAGAAGGGTGTGCCCTAAACAATGCACAGTATTTCACTGAATAAAGAGTCTAAGACAATTTACAGTTCAAGTCCTAAGGAGGCAGCATTGAATAGATAAAAGGTACATAGTCATGGAAGTCTGGAAATTTGGAGTCTTGACCCTGCAACTGTGTGAGCTTGGGCAAAGAATTTATCACTTTTGGCCTCAACTTACTTATCTGTAAATGAAGGACCAGGACATATTTCCTGAGGGTCCTACATGTTAGGAAATTGTCAGATTCATGATACTTAAACTCCCAGAACTTCAGGGGCATAAGAGTGGAATTTTGAAACAGTGCCTCTTATTTGTAGGATTGTCAACCTGGAATTGGCCTGCTCACCAACCTTCCTAGAGCAGAAGCTGGGAAGCTGTCTCTTACTCAGATCGGAAGTGTAGTCAATAGGCGAGTAATCAGTGATCACCATTTATACATTAATGCCTTCGTTAAAAATAGTGTGTCTTTGTGTTCATCTTGTAATTAAGACTTTGCTGAAATCCAACAAATATATGTCATTTATCATCATTATTACTATCATTAATAACCAGAGTAGATGTCCCAGCTTCCACCGGCTACCACATCACATCATTAACTTCCTTCTCCCTGAACTAGTTGTAGATCCCACTCCTGCTTAGAAAGTTCTTATACCATGGGAAGCTTTAACATGGTTATTTTAGAAGTAATTTGATATGAGAATTTCAGAGATGCACAGTTCAATTTTTGGACCCCCTTCTGAGTTTTTCTGGACCACCATTTTGAGGAATAAAATTTGCATTGAGTTCCTCAAAGGACAGGGGATAGAGAAAAGGGCAGAGGTTAAGAGAACTACACTCCATGACCTTACACCAGGAAAGAACTCAGAGGGGAGCAAATTCTGCCTTCTTCTCCTCACACACCACTCCTGTATCATCGTGGTATCCTGGCAAAGTTGGGGTGAAAAACTAAGAGGGTGGTCTTTACTGCCAGCAAGTCTTCGATCTGCCACTTAATCCGAACAAGTAGATTCATTTCTCTGCACCTCAGTTTCTTGAGCTGTTAAAAGAAATTATAATCTAATCACAGGGTTCTTTTGAGGCTGAAAATCAGGCATGTAAAAAACTCTTAGCACAATGCCAGTAAGCACTTAATAAATGTTACCCACTGTTGCGGTTGTGGTACTTGCCATGTCCCTACCTCAGTGCACTAGGAATGGGAAATCAGAAGTGACCACAAAAGAAGCATTCTTTCATCCAGTCGTTCAACAGTCACTTTCTCCCTTACCCATTTTAATTATGTCCTATCATAAAAATTGTGTGTAATTCAAGTTTATTAGTATTTGCAGTCAGTGTTGGAAAGTATATACACGAAGTATTAGGAGTAATTTCTGAAGTGTGGGATTAGGAAATTTTCACCCTAGACTTGCAACATTATGGGATTTTATTAAATAACAAAAATATATCATTATTATATATTTTCTTAAAGATTTCCATTTTGAAAAATAGAAATGCAAGTCTCATGAGTACATGACAAACAAACAACTTGCAAAAACAGAAAAAGAGAGAAGACTCATCCTCCTCTTACTCTAGCTATCGTTGTTCTAATTCCTCTGAAAACCCAGCAACGTTTGACTCCTGCAGAATGTTAATAAAAGATCCTAGATACAAGTGTAACAGCACTGGAAAGCTGGAGTTCTTAAAATCTGGAAGGTCATGGATCCCACTAAGTATCTGAGGAAAGCTGTGGACCTGCTTCTGAGGAACAATGATTACACAAAATAGCTGCATACAATTATAGGGCAATCCTACGCCTCCTGAGATTTGTCAAGGTACAACAAACCCTCATATTAATGTCCGTTTACAAGATCCTTCACCTATCTACTTATTTGATTAAAAGCACACCGAGAAGTTCCCATGACCAAAAATATCTCCCCACAGGCCTGATTCTGACACCTAATATCTTACTATTAGGAATTTCTTTGAATCAAGGCATTATTACTTATAAAACTGCAAGAGATCTATAAAACCCCAAGACAAATTTAACATGTTAAGGTTATAATATTCATTCATTTTTCCCACAAATATTTATTGAGCACATACTATATGCCAGGTGACTAGAGAAACAAGATAGTTCTCTTTGAACTCAGTCTAATGTTTTGAAGACGGTCAGAGAGCTGGACAATAAGCATGTAAACAAAACAATTAGTGCTGTAAGTAATTAGTGTTAGATGAGTGCTATGAAGAAAAGAAAACAAAGTAATAGAGTAGAACGGCTTGGGAGAGGACAACTTTACATAAGGTGCTCAAAGAGGATTTCTGCAGACCTGCCTGATGAGAACAAGCAAATGCAATGAGTACATCATAAACAACTTTTTGGTTTTGCTCACTTGGTTTATTCCCCTCCCCAGCCCTTTGGGACAGGTTCTGCTATTGTTAGAATAGTTCTTTAAATTTTGTGATAAAAGCGGGGGAGGGGGATGAACAAAGGGCACAAAGGCTAGCACAGGAGGTAGAGCTTTCCTGGAAATTTTATAAAAATTGTAGAGAAGGAGAAGCCACAAGGTATGAGGGAATTAGCTGCTTAGATGAGAGGAATATTTTTAAAGGAGCTTTTGTGGCATATGTATCCCTTCTTAATGTTTGACCAATTTAAATAAAGAATTTGAGTTGTTCGATATTAACATTTTTTTAAACCAAGTTCTTTGATTGCAGCACAGCTCCAAGCCTGGACTACGAGGGACTTGTCTTCAGTAGGGTTACACACTCATCCACAAACATACATACATGCACAAATAGCAAAAGCTCAACAATCCTGTTTCTCACACCCCTTGGTAACAAGGTTGTCATGATCAGCTTCAGTGTCAACCTTGTCTAGGCATGTCAGAAGGAAAGAGACTGGAATTTTTTAAAGGTCATTGACCTCTGGTTTACACTATAGTTCAAGCCATGAACTCTGTTCTATAAATCATTATTATTAAAAGCAGCTGGGGTGTACAGGAAAGGTCTCGGATTTATGAGCAGGAAATGGGGGCTGAAATGCTATTCCATAGCTCACTAGCTGAGTGATCTTAGTACATTCCTTAACATTCCTTTAATATCTGTAAAAGGGGCATAATAGTAGTTACTTTACTAGGTTAGCACAAAACTGTGAATTCCTTGAATATATGGACTTATACATGTAGAATATTCCTTACTCATTTGTGTATCCTTAAGATAGCTCATTGGTGGCAAATACACAGTCCTAACACTGCAACTCCCTACTCATGGAAAACAAAGCTAATAAATAAAGTGGTTTGTTCCATTGAATCTGGCACATAAAGGTACCAAATAAGTAAATATATATTGAGTGAATGAATGATTTGACTGTTCTAAGCACTCACTACCAACTGATTAGACCTGGCTCTTGAGATGAAGCACAATTGCTATCCCTGGTCCTAGCCTTTATTCCAGCCTTATCACAATGTATGTAATTGATCCTTGCACATGCCCTCTAGACCATGGATCCACCAACTATTTTTACAAATAAAAATGTTTTAGAACACACAACACTCACTGTTGATATATTCTCAATGGCTGCTTTCACATTACAATGACAGAGTTTAGTAGTTGTAATAGAGACTTTATGACACACAATGCCTAAAACATTTACTTCTGAGGTTGTTAAAAAAAAAAAAAAAATTCTGCTCCAGACCGTGACCTCCTTGGAGAAAGAGGCCATGTGCTTCATCATCTTATCCCCAGCACCTTGTGGAAAGCAGGCACATGGTAAACGTTAATTGAATTAACATATACTGGGTATTCCAAGAAGAATGTTGGTTGACCTGAAATTATGAATCCACTAGAATAGCCATTCCATTTCTCATCAAGACTCTCAGGTGATGAAAACAAGATAGTCTACTTTCATTAGGAGAAGGGCTATGGCAAGCAGCTGAGACCCAAAGACAAACTGCATTGTCACAGTCAAGAGCACAGGGAGTGAGGGTGGAATTGAAGGTGACAGGAGACTGGAGACCAAGAGCAGAAGAGCATGGAGAAAACATGATGGAGAAAGTTCAAAGTCAAACATGATCTCCCACCTGCTTCACTAAAAACCAACACTGCCTAATAAATAATTTAATGATGATTCACCTGAGGAGTGTATCAACAAAATTTTCTAGGAAGTGTCCCAGACTTAAGAAGTCATGAATTCTAGGGCCGAGGTCAAAGAATCAGCATTAACAAATTGTTCAGGTGCTTTTTATATCCACTAATTTTTAGAACCACTGACCTAGAGAATATGCTTTTTTCCGAAGTGAGAATTCCTAATAAATAGTTATCTCAGATGGCTCCCTTGTCACACATATTTCCATTTAAAGACTTTAAGATCAACGCATTCTTACTGAAGATTTGAGTACTATTTTTGAGAGATACTTTTGCTGTGTCCACACAATGCCAAATACCTGGTCTACCCAACCAAAACTACTGGATAAATCTCTGCTTCAATGAACTGGACAGTCAAAAATTGATTGATGATCCAAGAGTTTCATGGAAAGATAGGCCCAGAGAGAGACAAGGACAGTGGAGGGGGAACACACGACAGAATAACTACATCTTATTGGAAAGTATCTTTACCCCAAAATAACCAAGATAAATGATTTGTGACTGTGACATAGGACAAAGAATTTCATATAACAGAGCTGACTGTGGAAAAAATGCAGCCAGTACAGTAAATCACTCTATGGGGAAAAACAAAAAGGGAACAGTTTAGAATAAGTGCTTCTAGAGATAAAAATCACCTCTCTGAGATATTTTTGTAAGAAATTTCCTTAGAAATATTAAAAAATAATTTATAGTAGAAAAAAGCTATTATAAAATGAATGGCCTTCCTACATGATAGCAAAGTATATATTTAAAATGGGCTCGTTATACCTTATTTACTATCAATTCTAACTAGGTTTTTATTTGCTGCCAAGGTTTGGCACCAAGAGTGTTAACTCTAGCCAAACCTTTCTTCTCAGGGCTATAAACATCTATGAAAGGGGTTAAGAAATGAAGATAGACTCCTCCCCCGCCACCACCTCTGGGACTCATTTCCTGACTTCTCAATAGCAGTCATTCATTATTTGTGTACCTGGGAAACTCAAGCTACCTGTCAACTAGTCCCACTCAGATTCTGGAATCAGAATTCAGAAAGAGCACACATTCCAAAGAATACTTATTTGTTTTTTTTAAAGAACTGCAAATGAGTAAGGTGGTATTGGGAAAACTGAATAATCATCTGGGAAAATAAATGATGTTTGATTCCTAAATCATTCCTTACACAAAAGGAATTCCAGATGAGCCAAAGATTAAAGTGCAAAATATGAAACCATAAAGGTTCTAGAATAAAACACTGAGGGAAATGTTATAATCTTGTAACAAGGAGAGCATTCTTGTATGTAACATAAAATTCGGATGCCAAAATGAATTATAGATGAATTTTACTCACAAAATTCTACATGAAAGAAAATTTTTTTAAAAAGCCAAAGATACATAACAAACTAGAGAAAAGCTAGGTTGCAATGCATATTGTAGACCAAAGGCTATTTTTATTAATATACAAAGAGCCATTAGAAATCAATAAGAAAAATCCAACTACCCAAAGAAAAATAAGCAAGGACATATACACTTCATAGAAAATTAGATAAAATGACTTATAAATATATTAAACTTATACAACTTCCTCACAATAAGAGAAATGCACATTAAAAACTATACAGAGATATCATCTTTGACCTAGCAGATTAACAAAGATTAAAAAAATTACAACAATTTGCTTTGAAGTAAGAAAACAGACACGTTTAAAATCTGATTGATAAGAATGTGAATTGATTTAACCTCTGACAAAGGTAAGATTTAGCAATGTTTATTAAAATTTAAAATGCACATATCCTTTAATTCAACAATTAAAGTCCTAGTGATTCATCCTGAAATTTATCTAAACCTGTATACAATAACTGGGATTGTTATTTTATTATTATTTATATTAGCAAAAGATTGAAACATCCTAAATGTCCAACAACAGAGGGCTGGTAAAAGACATGATGGTGAATACATAAAGTATAATATAGTTAAGGTTAAAATTAAAGAGAGAGTCCTGTATAATTATGTGAAAGAAGTTGAAAATATATATTAAGCAAAAAAGGTGCAGAATAATATACTGTATTCATATATGATCATACATGCACAGAATATTTCTAGCAGAAAACACAACAAACAGGTGACAGTGATTGCCCCTGGGATGAACTAGGGTTGGGAATAAGGTTGGGAGGGTGTTTTTTTACAATATATCTTGTCTTCCGAATTCTGAACCATGAGCAAGTAGTACCTATTCAAAAGATATTTTTTAAAGAGCTACAAGAAAATTAGACAAATATTCAAACCCTCTCATCATATTCTAAAGGGATCCTGAAGACAGGTCTTTTCCTGAATGATTTGAATATTACCACTAGGCAGGAAATTTCTTTAAGATATTAATTAGTATTCTGCTTTATTTTTACTTCCTCCCCTTTCCCAAACATGTATTCAGATCCTTAATAATTCTTTGCCTTAGAGAGTTCTACAGGATAGAAAATAAAAGCTGCTTAAGTCAATGATTCTATCTTTTGTGAAGCCCCAGAACTTTGAAGAGATCACGGCAGTAGACCCAAAGGGGAGGGGGAAGAGTATGCTTTTGAGGAAGGGAGTAGAGAGGGAAGAAGAAAGTCTCTGTAATAAAAAAGAGGTGAAGTACAAGCAAGCAGTAGAGTTCATAAAGATAGATATTTGGTGGACTAGTGGAGTCTCAACCCAGGATACAGGGGCTTCCAGGCTCATCAGAGTTCAAACCCCAAGAGCCAGCAACTGAAGGGCCTATAGAAGCATTGAGAGCTAACCTATACGAACCAATGTGGTCACTTCTATCTAGCATTAAGAAAAGGCCTAGGACCTTGGCAAATCCCTGGGGGAGTGTGGGGGGAGGAGCAGGGGTGGTTGAAGGAACACTCATAATGATAGAGGCTGTGTTTCCCTCCAGCCATCAGGATTCAGGGCTTATAGCTGGATTTAAATTGATTTATTATATAGCTGATTTTCTCAATGGAGAGTCCACACCGCTATACAGCAGGGTGCATTGTAAAATACACTCAATGTATTTTGGTTCCACTGCCCAATGTCTTTTTTTGATGGCATCACATAGAAACATCTTTCTCTCTTTTCTACCCTGCTTTGTTCCTCAAATATTTCTATGTTTCTTATACTCTACCTTTGTCTTTTTCCTATCTTTTTCCTTTCCTGCTGCCCAAGATGTAGACATACCAAAGGTATCAGCAAGCGATGACTTGACACAACCCAAATCCCTCAAAGATGAAGATAATCTCTTGAGCTTACAGAATTTGTGCTCGGAATGTAGGAAATTGTCTCAAAATGGCTAGCTGAGGCTGGAGAATATGTTAATATGGAGGCAGACAATGAAGCTGACCCTCTGAGACTTCACAGGAGACACAGACAGGGATAGTTCTCTTTCAGCTAAGTGTAGAACCGGCCTATGGAACTGGCACTGAACACAGCAGTGCATTGAACAGAAATTCAGGGATCTGGTCCTTTTAGGATCCTTACAAGGAGACAGTATGGGACTCCTGGGGGATCCCAGCATCATTAATCATCAAAGAAATGCCACTTAGCTGTCTGAAGAAATATAACGGAAAAATGGAGAAAGTAAATGGGGAACTGAGACCCTGGGGGTGTAGGGATTCCCCTGAAGTGCTTAATTTAATGAGCCCAGAAAGGCCAATTTTCCCCAGGGCCTAGAAGTTTCAAACACATTTTTTAATCTGTGTTTTCATTTCAATGATATTTTCAAAAGAAAAAAAAATTAGCAACTATAAGACCAAAACTTCTCTTTAGCAATAACAGTTTACAATTGAAAGTTTACATCAGTGTTTTCCAAATGGGGGTTGTCTTCTCTAGAGTTGAAAGAATTTTTTTCCTTTAAAAGGGGTCCATACATCACAAAAATTTAAGAAGCCCCATTTTAAGCATTGCCTTTTCAGGAAAGTGGCATAAAATGTGAATGTCCTTATGCTCTCCCATCAGTGTCTTAGTATTGATTATGTAACAACCAGCCATAACTTTGGAAAGTAGGGTTCTCAAGATCCAGGGAAGGCTTGGAGGAGTGGTGGAGAGTATGGAGTAGCCAGGTGAGACGTGAAAAGCAAGAGAAGGGTAGAAATCAAAAAGCAAAGGTCACTGAAGTACCATCTAACATAAGATCGGATGTCAACCTAACAGACTGGTCCATAGAGAACTCTGAACTTGAGGGGCATCTGGGTGGCTCAATCAGTTAAGCATATGCCTTCAGCTCAGGTCATGATCCCAGGGTCCTGAGATCAAGCCCTGCATCAGGCTCCCTGCTCAGCAGGGAGTCTGCTTGGGCTTCTCTCTCTCTCTCTCTGCCCGCCTCTGCCCCTTCCCCCACCCATGCTCTCTCTCTCTCTCTCTCTGTCAAATAAATAAATAAAATCTTTTAAAAAATTAAAAAAGGAACCGTGAACTTGAGCTGAATCCACTAAAACAACCCTCCCCACCACCATCACCAGGATTTTCCAACTGCCAATGTGTACGTCAGCATCCCATATTCCCAAAATATAGACTAGTCTGGGACTCCCGCTCTTCTTTTTCTAAATCCCATCTTGTCTTGAAGGCCTACCTTCTCCCTATCTTCATTCAACATATTTTATCATCTGTTCCACACATTTTATTACTTACCCATAAACTGAACTGCTCACTGCTGATCAACCTATATTCCTCTTGTGTACCAAGAATTTTGTAAGATCCTTGCGGGTAGGCCTTAGAAAAGCATGAGCCCACAATAATAATCCCTACTGCTTTCATCAACTACAAAACACTTTTTTTGCATATTCCCTTAGTTTACTCAAATATCCATCTTATTAGGCAAACTGGACAGGAATTACTATAGACTTCTATCAAGAAATGCAAACTGAGTCCCAGAAAAGTATGGTGACTGCATTTGAACCCATTAAGCGAGCTTTAGTTGGCCATCTTTCTACTGATCTGGGGGTCCTTTTGATATTACAGGATTTCTTCTAAAACTATTCCTTAAAAGCATGGTACACATCCTGTTCTAGCAACTTCACTACTTGGCCTTCATATTTCTCATCTGGGTTCCAAACTTATAGCTACTTTGTGATATTGAGCATGATCCAAAGTAGGTGTTTCATAAATATTTCCTAATGAATGGACTCTACCTCCTCCACTAGACTGTAAGTTTCATGAGAGTAACAACACACCTGTTTTGCTCACTATCCTATCATCAGCTTCCAAATAGTGCCTAGCACACAGTAGGTCTCATTAAATATTTATTGATAAACGAATCAATTAATCAATGACTAAGTACCCTCCTGTGAAAAGCATTCATGGTGCCCACAAACATACTTCTTTTAAACATCTACTTTATGTCAACCCCCCAAACCAGGGCAGTGAACCCAAAGCAGAATAAAATTACTTCCAATAAAATGAACTGTTCCCTAGTTGCAAATTGGCTCTGGATGCTGCTGCTTCTCTCCCATTTACACTCTTTTCAGGCAGCTATTTCAGGTGACGGCATTATCATGGATGGAATTCAATAAAGCGACTGGCTTTCCCCCCCTCGACGTTTATTTTCTATAATCCGTCTTACAGCGGGAGACCATTATCCAGTCAAACAACGTTCAATTTCATCGGCATTACCGCTTCAAGGAAGCATACAGAGGGTTTGCACAAACGGGTGTGTAGTAAATTTAGTCTTTTAATAGGTTCATTCTTTATTAGGTATTTATTTCGGGAGGCAAAGTCCTAATTAGATTAAGTGGAGAAACTAAAAAGCTATGGAAACACACAGAGAGATTCCAGAATTAGATGGATTTGGTTTAGGCTTCCTGTTTTCCTTTTATTTTCTTTTCTTCAGATGGCTGGAGAAACCCACACTGCAATCTCCAGCCCCTCAGATAAGAGTTTGTGAAATGAAACCCCGCCAACATTTTGTGTGAGGAAGTCACATTTGTCTTTCTCCTACGCAAAGTTATTGTGGGGCCAGAATCTAGGAAAAAGCAGCTCCCGGAGCCAATAGTGAACCCAATTTACTGTGGCAGATGAATATAACAAAGGTGGTGGTCTAGATGTTTGGCCTCAAGGCACAATTCAATTTTCAGCTGTTTCAAAGCTATTATGTCAAAGGCTGTTTGCATAAACATAATGTTGCTGGGTAATCTTGGGTAGTGAGGAGTAGAGACGTCTGCCCTCTACTGCCCAAAATGGAAATAGCGCTGATGTCCCTTCAACCCTGAATCAAAGCTACAGGAAAGTCGACAGTCCCCCAAATAATGGGCCATCTCCAGAACTTTCTGAAACCTTTTTCTCTCAAGCTTTGAGATCAGAAGTGATTATTTTGAGGGAGAAAATGAAGGAGACTGAGGATGTGATGAGTTGATTGATGATGTGGGAACATACGAGAAAGCTATTTCCCTTCTTAGAATTTAAAAGAAAATTCCCTTCACCCTTCCATCCACCCACACATATATATTTATATTATCACATTGATATTTAATATGTTTTTTTAACATAGAAAGAAGAAACAGACATTGAGTCACAGGAAACAAATCAATACGTTTCAGAGCGGGCTAAAAATGTCACCATAAAAAAAAGTTTCATGTTTATGAGGGGAAAAAGTGGGAAAGGATCTCTTTTCAGTTTCATGTAAAATTCTAGCTCTTTCTTTGGGTTTCTTCTTTTTTTGTTCTTTCTCTTTAATAAAAACTGTGCCAAGCTCTATGTTAAGCACTTTGTACCCTCAGAGAACAACTATCAACATTTAAATGTTTTCCCCTCTAATTACAATTAATTTTTTAGTGAAAGAGAGGATGGGCCACTTCTGAGGAAGATTTTTTCGGTCGGGTCCAACAGTGGAGAGTCCCCAGACAAAGAGAAAGGTCATGTGCACATAGAAGACATGTTTCAGAGGACACTGACTAAACCCAAATCTGTATAGAGTCAGTCTTGAACCAAACTTAGAACAGAAAACTGTCCATCAGATGATGTTGGCCCCAAATGACACAGAATTAATCCCCAATTGGGTTTTATAAATTAATATCCCTATATCTAGAGTTGTCCTTATGCTTTTTATATTCTAAAATGTCCAAACCTTGTTCAAGTCAGTGGACGCAGAAATTCCTTCTGCATACCAAGGTCCTCAGTGAGGCCATGGATCAAAACTGGACAACATAAACATGTACATGGACTTCACAGACTAGTAGAGTTACAACTCAGTGGACTTTATAGTACAGTATAAGAGACTGACATTTATCAGATAACACAATCAAGTGATTAATTGCAAAATGAAGGAGTTGTTTTTTATAAGGAGATTTTTTTTTTTACATAGTGTTCATAGGATGTATTTAATATGGTACCTAACAAGACCATCCCTATGGTGGCACAATGTTAGTCTGTAATAATAAAAATATCTATTACTTATTGGAGTCTTTCTTCATTTCAGGCAGTATATGAGGTCTTTACGTGGTTTTCTCATTGACTCTTCACTACACCCCATAGGTAAGTATATTATTACCCCATTTTACTGATTAATAAACTGAACTTCAAAGAAGTAAAGTAACTTGCCTAAGGTCATACAGCCAATAAATGGTTCGTATCACTCTTAAGTATAAGGTCGACACCCTTCACAGCTTCCTACTTTTCTAATTATCTCAGCTAAATATTTCAGAAAATTTAGTCAATGAGTTTAAGTTGAGAACTAACAGTGTTCACATTAGACAGAGCTACTGTATTTCTTTTCTTAAAGTTTCAAGGGCAAAAAAGAGTTACCTATTTTTAAGCAACAGGGGAATGAGAGGTGACTGCCCAGGGTAGTTAGCAGGTAAATGTGCTTTCTGAGGCCAGACTGCTTGGATTCAAATCCCAGAGTTACTAATTACCAGCTGTGTGACCTTGGGCAAATTTCTTCATCTTCCCATACTTCAGTCTCCTTACTTATAAAATAGTAATGATAATAATAGTATCTTACCCCATGGAATTGTTTGCCAGGATTAAACAGGCAACCCAATATATTTGAAGCACTTAGAACAGTGTCCAGCACAGAGTAAACACTCTATTTTGGATTCACAGTGAAAGCACAAGTGCTGGTTTCTTGGGTTCAAATGGGTCTTGAAAATATTAAGTGAGATAATATTTATAAAGTGCTTAGAACAGTGCCCAGAACCAAGTAAGTACTTCTTAACTGCTCAGTGAAATCCCCTGCAGGCTGCCTGTGACTGAGAGGAAGGGGGCTCAGCAGCCAACTTCATCCCTGCATCAACAATCACAGCTTTGAGATGAGCCATGTGTGGGTCACCACGTAGAGGTCTGAGGCCACAGCATTTACCAAAGGCTCTGGTCTAACTGAAGAATGGTTTTATCATGTGCATTCATTTGCATTTGTTAGAGAAGCCTCAGTGCTGGGACTCTACAGAACTGCCCTAAGTGGAGAAAAACAAATTAATTAAATGAAGCAAGAGGTTCTTTGGTTTCTTTCTGCATTATCAGTGGTTTGCCTCACTCCCCACAAAGAGACAGGAATTCAGGGATTGGGTAACTTAACATCTTCTCAGTTGGTATAGTAAAGGATAAGAAGGCAGAATAAAATAGTAATTAAGGACACAGAATTTGGAGTCAGGCAAAACTGGGTTCAAATTCCAGCTCCATCCCTTACTCACATATGACCCTGAGCGAGTATCTTACACTTTCTGAGCGTGTTTTCTTATGGATAAAATGAAAATAAAAATAGTATTTTCATTATTATTTGTGGGAAGAATAAAACATGATAATAAAAAGTGTCGATCCTGAAAAAGATTATATAAAAATAATAACCAGTATTCATTGAGCGCTAAGCAGGCCAAGGACGTTCTATGCTATATTTATGCTTCACCAGAATCCAGCCTAAGTATTTTCTTAGTCCTGTCATACAAATGATGCTTGAGATAACTGAGTCACTGGCTGGCATAGTGGAGATTTTAAATCAAGTCTGATAGAGTCTACCATATAATGTTCTATAAGTGGTAGCTGTCATTTCCTTTTGTATCACTGATTCCCCAATGATTCAAACCATTAAGTATTTTTTATATGCTTTTGTGAAGCCAGGTCCTGTGAGAAAAAAACCAAGCAGGATAAGGCATAATTCTTACCTTCATAGAACTTTTAGTTTTATTATTTAAATGGGACATGAGCCCCTGATGAGTTATTGCTCCAATTCTTTATCTTACCAGATACAACCAGAGTCCTCCACATAAAATATTCCACTTTCCGCTGCACTTTGACTTCTCCAAACCATATCTCCATTACATGAAATTAATGTTATTCACCATCAACAAGTTAAATAGGAACTCTGAAGATCCGTGTATTGGGGATATGATGGTGAGAACCATATATTTACTACTCTAATCAGCACAGACATCTATTACTTTTCCACCCAGCATCCATATATCCTTCTTCAAATAACAGCATCCCAACTTTGCTCAGGAGCCCCCACCTCTAATTCTCAGTTCATGAGCTTTGGGAAGGGTTGATTCTGCTTTAGGCTCCAAGACGCCTTGTTTGAGGGGTTGGGAGCATAAGACTGATACTAACTCAGTCTTGGTTAATTGAAAAGTTGCATTGTCCAAGCCAAGCAATTGATTTGGGGAATGGGCTCATAATCTAATTACAGCCAGAGAGGCTTTTCCTGGGACTAGGGAGAGAAAGGCATCATGTTTTCCCATGGGTCTGCTAGCAATAAAGAGAATTTGAGCCTGGAGATTCCAGGGCCATCACAAGAAGCCTGGGAATGAAGCCAACATGGCAAGAGGCAGAGCTGAGAAATGAAGAGAGACCAAGTCCTCATGACATCAGTTGAGCCCTTGGACCATGTCACTCTCAAAGCATACCACTGGAGAAAGACAATTTTTCACTTTTCCACAAAAATCCCTCCTTCTCCTTAAGCCAGTTTGAATTAAGTATGTGTCACTTTCAGCCAAATTAATCTGGACTGAGAGAGGGTTCCATCAATATAAATTCATTCACTTATAGTAGTAGAAGTGGGAATTGATTGGATATACTCTTCCACACTAGTCATCTTTTGAGTATAGGTAACATCCCTGTAAAATGTCTCTCAGAGTTGGGAATGCTTTCTAAAAAACGGAATGAGCAAAATTTGCATCAAAAACTAGGGGTAAAACAAATTAACCCCACTACATCTTGACTCCAACAATGTGAAAACATAATGTTGACTTTAGCCCCCAACAGGTATAAACTCCTTCTACATTCATAATGCAAGATCATTCATGACAAACTGTATAATGAGTGTGTGAAATTCAGGTTGAACCAAAAGTTAGTTGACTTATTAATCCCCAAGGAACTGATTTGAGAAAAGCAAAGCCTAAGAATTAAAGAAGATTCTTTTTCAGGAAAGCAGACATAGTGAGTCAAAGCAGTGTGTTTTATAGTAGGACAATTGTTTGAGAAATTCATTTATGTGTTTTTCCTTCCTGTCTTTTCCTTTTTCCCTTCCCCTGTATCCAAGCAGGTACCAAGCTCTGTGTTTCCCTGAGGGAAGGTCTGTGACTATGAAATACTTTCTTCCTTGACTTTTGCTCTCAAAAGCCTGTACTGGCGATGACAACCTGATGGCCCATGGACAATCTACTTTGGCCTACACAGAGTAATTCTGAAGGTTTCAGCCACCATTTGACATAAAGGAGATTGCTTTTCTTGAAAAATCAGAAGATCCAGCAACACCAGGCACCATGAGTGACAACAGCGAGCCTGAACTAAGTAGCACCCCCACACACACTTTATACAGACCATGTGCCAAGCCCCTGACACACTGCTGTACTCACTTCCATTCCTATCCAGCCTCCGTGGGCATTAGAGTTTGCAATTCTTGGCCTAAACCTACTGAAAAGAATATGCCAGGAGTCCACAATGGATAGGAAAATAAGGGTGGAGACTAGAGGTAATTCATCTGATAGAAACAAGAAGAGAAATGACTTATCTCAAGATTAAGAAGGAGATTCCTAAAAGCGGAAGCAAAAGACAGAGAGTTGTATTCTCTCAATGAGTGGCAGAGACCTGAGGGGACTATCTGGTAGTGTTCTGGAAAAACAGCAAGACTTTAGCAAGGAATGGCTGTGTGGTTCCCTGCTTTGACTATGATGCTCTTGTTCCCATTGTGGCACAAAAGCAAAAAGGCAGGAATCACACCATGTGAGCTGAGTTCATGGAAATCTCAGCAAATGAGGCACATTGATGGCTGATGACCTCGGCTGTCCCCAAGAGCTGGTCCCCAGAACTCAGCAAGACTGAATTACTAGCCTACCAGGGAAATGGGGATTTAGGTTGTTCTAAAGAAAAGAGAAGTGCAATCTTTCTTGAGCACATGAAATTGAGAACTGCTGTAATTTCCAAGTGCTCCAGGAAGTCACAAACATACACCTGCCCCCACAAAACAAAATTACTTCTCCCTTGGTTTTGCTCTGTTGTTTTGTAATTTTTTTCATACATCTGGGAAGACAGCCATTCCTGTTTGCATTGTTCCAATGGCTGCTGTGGCCTTGGCCTACAGAGGCCTGGGTTTTATATCGTCATTAGTCCTAGCATGTTTGGAAGTTTCTCTCTGTTGCTCTGACCTGGACACTATGATCCTGGGATGGCACAGCAATCTGCACGTTCTTCACATACTGGAATAAGCCCAGTGGATAAATTTTTAGCTGCAATAGAGTTCAGCTCAGGCAACTCTGCAAATGGGGTGAAAAGACACTTCCTGTGGTTTCTCTAGAACTGAAAGAAAAAGGATAGTCTTCTTTGATTGCTCAGAAGGCAATATTTCCACATAGTCATTAAGAGTACCAGCTTTAAAGCCAGACAAAACAAGTTCAAACCCTGGTTCTGCCACTTATCAGCTTTATTCATTTTTTTAACCTTAGGCAGCCTCAGTTTCCTCAAAATAATAGTACCCACCTCACAGTCCTGCTGGGCAGATTCAATGAGATAATGCATAGAGAGTGTCTAGTTCAGCACATATTCATAGTAAGAACCCAACTAAGGGTTAGCTACTAAAATAATAATAATTACTGTTAATGGAAAACAGTCCAGGCCCCCTGGGAATTCAGAACCTGGATAATGAAACCAGCTAAACCAACATGTGCCCAGTGATTTCATCCATGGAACATACATTAAAGAAAACATAGCATACAGCATCTGCACGTGTTCGTTCCAGCCTCTGCCAAATCCAATATAAAGACCAATTTGCCCCTCACTGTCCTTAGGGAAGAACCAGAGCTTCCCTGTGCTCAAGGAAAATGGAAGCCAATACATGTAAAGGCATATAAGAAAAAAAAATTCACAAGGCCATTTGTTGGCTATTCCAGTGAATACAAAGGAACCAAAGTGGAGTCAAATGGTCAGGGCCAGAGCCATTAGACAAAACTATGAAAAATATCAAGGTGTTGTTCAGCTCCTTGTTATTCTCTTTTTTTGTTATCCTCCCAATTAGGCACACAGTGCATCGTGTTGCCCTTTTGATGCCCAGAAACTCAAAGTTAACTAAGGTTCTCTCTCAAGTACCCTCATGTACTCTCAATCTTCAGGTAACACACCCCCTAGTCAAAACATGCCAAGTGTTCCCTTCCCTTGAGACTCTACTCTCTTTTTACTAATTTGGAGAATGTATCCATTCTAAACTATTACAGGTAGATGGAAGTTTCCTCCATTACCACTTTTATCTAACCTGCATTTTCACCAGGCTTTTAATATCCTAAGAAGCAGACATTAGGCCTACCTCAAGAATGACTAAAACTTGGTGTGGAGTAAACAGGACTGGAATTATGGTTTGGTTATAAACTGCAAGGTACTCCATAAACATGACAAGGTCTGAGCTTTATTGAAAGAGGCATTGTTGCACATACCAAGGCAGGATGGTGAAAACACCTCAGGTCTATACAGATAAAGCCTCCCACCTCCTTCCTCGCACACCAATCTCTTCAGCCAGGCTGAGCCCCAGGCATGCAGAGACCGAAAAGAAGGCAAAGGTAGCCTAACAGGTAGCTAAGTCCTAACAGCCTGGAATTCATGGCCACAGAAAATGCCACTGGTGAAATTACCTCTCTCTGGTCCTCTCATAACATACACGCATCTATGAAAAGACACAGGGGAATTTCCTTTTGACTTATCATCTAAACTCCTTAAACACATTTATTTCTTTATCATGTCATCTGAGACTTCTCTAGCTCTTGAAATCTCAATAGAATTACCTCAAAATCCCAGTTCTGTGGTGTGGGAGAAGCCCTACATTTCCCTAAGATACTTGTAATTCCTTGGACTTCCTAAACGGCCCCCTCTTCCCTGAGTATTGTGTCCAGAGAGTCAACAAAGTTTTCCAGGGAAGGCACCCAGATGTGAACTTCAACCCCTTCTCAGGTTGCCCCCAAAAGATACAATTGGAGAGAGTTAGGAGCAAACAATGAGGATTTTACTGATGATTTCAGAAAAAGACGGTGTGTGGCCTTAGTGACCTACATTAGGAGCCATGTTGAATGACCGCTACCCGACCACCTAGGCTTCCTATGACCTCTGTACAACTCATAACTGATGCCCAAACATTGCTATTCCCCAGCCTTGTTTGGGACAGCTGTGCTGCTATTGTAATTATGTAATTTAACTAAATATAAACAAACAAAATATAAGTATAAAGACAGCTCTCACTTCTATCAAAACTGAGGCAAATGCTTTGTCTAGACTTGATAAAGGTGTGCTTTTAGAGAAATCACTGTTGAGAAAAAGAGTAACTACAAAAGATGGGGGATAATAGTAAACCTCTGGAAGGACACTGCACTGAGATTACTTCCCAAGTCTTTTTTAGTTGACAATCCAATTTAAAAAAAACAAAAACTAGAATTCACAGATGATGCATTATGGAGTACCTGATGCAAGAAAAGCAAGGAACTCCAGTGGTAAGAAACTTGGCCAGGAAACAAAGACCTTCACTGGACATCAAATGATGAGGATAAGAACATTTGCTTTATGTGTCTTTTACATTAAAATAAAATGTGTTTATGTGTTTTTAAATGATATCTTGATTCAACTTTTTTTTTCATTAAATGTACAACTAACTGCTCGTATCATATCAGATTAGAGGACTTCTGCTAGTCTTTTTTAAAATTTTTTATTTAAATTCAACTTAATAAACATATACTGTATTATTAGTTTCAGGTAGAATTTAAATTCATCAGTTGTATACAACACCCAGTGCTCATTACTTCAAGTGCCCTCCTTAATGCCCATCACCCAATTACTCCATCCCCCCGCTCACTCTCCCTCCCACCTCCTCTTCAGCAACCCTCAGTTTGTTTCCTATAGTTAAAATTCTCTTATGTGGGACTTCTAGTCTTAAAAATACACAGTTGACAGTTCTGTTTTCAAAGTCTCTTCTCAGGTACTCCACCCCTAGAGTGTCCCCTACCTAGCCCTTTCTCTACCCAGCACCCAGCTGTCCCTATTATTTCAAATATTCTTCCCTCAGCAATGCAGAATAAGCCAGCACTCTATGACTCCCAAACTTACCATTAGAAACCTTTAACCTGGGTTTTCACTCAGCAGAAAAATAAGAATAACAGCCCATGTTTAAGTAGTGCTCACTACATACCAGTCACTGCTCCAAGTTCCTTATACCAATTCACTTAACAATCCTATGAGATGGCATTTTCTAGATGAAGGATTTGATGCACAGCAAGGTTAACTGGCCAATAGTCACCAAGCTAGTAAGTGGCAGAGATTTTCTACCTACCCTGCTCTGCCCTTCTCTGTAAAATTCAGTTTAAAAAACAGTAACAACAATGACTCCATATTACACAACATATTTATGTGTAGGTGTACTTACATATTTATATTTATTGAACACCTACTATGTACATCAGGTGCTGTACTAGTACTGAAGCTAGAGACAGACTCCATGCCTGGCCTCTTGGAGCTTACAGTACAGTCAGAGGAGCAGACACTAAACAAGTAGTTATGAATACAACAAGCATAAATAGGTAACAAACCACTCTTCATAGAGACTGACAAGAAAAGCCACAAACTGGGAAGTGATATTTGCAACATACATAAGCAACTAATCTAAGCAATAAAAATAGAAAATTGGCAAAAGACTTGAATAGACATTTTACACAGAAGGAAACAACGAATAGCCATAAGCATATGAAAAGATATTCAGCCTTATATGAGATAAGAAAAAATGTTTTAACCTCAATGAGACACTATTTCACACCTACCATATAAACAAAAAATAACAAGTCTGACCATACCAAATGTTGGGAGAGATGCGGAGTAATGAGGTTTCCCATACACTGCTGGTGAGACTGTGACTTCTCCAAACACCCGGGGAAACAATCAGCATAGAGTGGAAGCTATATCTGTTCTCCAACCCAACAATTCCACTCCTAAATGTACACAGCAGAGAAACACTTGTCCTTGTATATCAAGAAGACATGTGTAAGAATGTTGATAGCATTGTTTGTAACAAAAGAATAAAAAGAAAACTTGAAACAACCCAAATGTCCATCAACGTTATCATGGATAAATAGGTCAAAATATGTTTATTCAATGGAAACACTGTACAACAGTGAAAACAAAGGGCACACAGATGTCTTTGAATGACTGATGATGTTCTAGTTCTTAGGCTGGTTGGTGAGTATGTGGTTGCTTATTATCACTCTCTATACTGTCCTTGTGTGTTATATTCAGCAATTTGTGTGTATATTTCATGATATTTTCTAAAAGAGAAAAAAAACTAATAAGTGCTGCAAGGAAAAGGAGCGAGAGCTAAGTAAACATATGCCTTTTTCATATCTTCTATATGATATCTCCCAGGTTCAGATGGGTCTAGGACCTGCCTCAATTCTTCATATGGTGAAATAATAAATATGAAAGTTCAATCAACTTGATCAATATGGACCATCAAAACAGATCACTGTGACCTCAAAGTGGATTTAGAAGAAAGCTTGAATTAACTAAGTGGATGAAATTCAACATAGAGACGGCCTCATCTTACACTACATAGACACAGGCACTAATCTTCCTTCTATCGATCAATGTACTAATCTACTGAAAACTCATTTGGGGAGTGATTAGAGGTCCACAGTTCCCTCACTACCTATTTCCTGAGTCTCCTCAAATGATGTGAACAGGTTTTGCCAAAGAAGAATAAGAAAAGTAGCTTCAACCTTGGATGATTCTTCAGAACTTCTATTTTTAACCAGGAATTCATGGGATAGGCTTCAAAGAGTCCAAGAAATTCCTGAAAATGTATGCAAAACACTGCATTCATGGAGATGTGTATTTTTAGGGAAAGAGTGCAGGTCACTATCATCTGAGTTTCAAATGTGACCTTCTAAAGAGCAACCAGACTGCTACCTTACCTTAACCGAGTAACAAATTGCGCCCATATGTCTGTCCTGATTTTAGATTAGAAGTCCTGTGTCCCAGGAAAGCCTGTAGACCCAGTAGCAGCAATAGAAGTAACTAGGATAGCTTCATCATTCTAATACAGGATTGCTAGATAAAATGCAGAATGTCCAGTTAAATTTGAATTTGAATTTAACAATGAATAACTTTTTATATAAGTATGTATAATTTAACAATGAATAACTTTTTGTATAAGTATGTCCTGAGAAATATTTTTTGTTTTTCTGAAATTCAGATTTAACTGGCATTTGTATTTTTATTTGTAAAATCTGGCAACCCTACCCTAATAGAATATTTAATAATAGGAATAGTAGCAGCAATAGCAGTAACTAACAATTACCAAATCCTCCTTCCTTCATGCCAGTTGCAGTTTCTTTTTTTTTTTTTTTAAAGATTTTATTTATTTAACAGAGAGACAGCCAGCAAGAGAGGGAACACAAGCAGGGGGAGTGGGAGAGGAAAAAGCAGGCTCCTAGCAGAGAAGCCTGATGTGGGGCTTGATTCCAGAACGCCTGGATCACGCCCTGAGCCGAAGGCAGACGCTTAACAACTGCGCCACCCAGGCGCCCCACAGTTTCTAATTCAATCTTAACCACATCACTGGAAGTTAGGAATGATTATGATTGTTCCCATTTTATGGATATAGTAATTAAGGATTAAAGAGGTGAAATAGTTCAACCATAAAAAAGAATGAAATCTTTCCATTTGCAACATGGATGGAGCTACAGAGTATAAAGCTAAGCAAAATAAGTCAGTCAGAGAAAGACAAATACCATTTGATTTCACTCATATGTGAAATTTAAGAAACAAAACAAATGAACAAAGGGGAAAAAGAGAGAGAGAAAGAGAGAAACCAAGAAACAGTCCCTGATTGTTACCAGAGGGGAGGTTAGTGGGGATGGGGATAAAATTTGTATTGAATCACGAAAGACCCCAAACAGCCAAAGCGATCTTGAAAAAGCAGAGCAAAGCTGGAGGCATCACAATTCTGGACTTTAAGTTATATTTCAAAGCTGTAGTAATCAAAACAGTATGGTACTGGCACAAAAATAGACACATAGGGGCTCCTGGGTGGCACAGCGGTTAAGCGTCTGCCTTCGGCTCAGGGCGTGATCCCGGCGTTATAGAATCGAGCCCCACATCAGGCTCTTCCGCTATGAGCCTGCTTCTTCCTCTCCCACTCCCCCTGCTTGTGTTCCCTCTCTCGCTGGCTGTCTCTATCTCTGTCGAATAAATAAAATCTTTAAAAAAAAAATAGACACATAGATTAATAGAACAGAATGGAAAAATCCAGAAATAAACCCACAATTAACATGGTCAATTAATCTTCAACAAAGCAGGAAAAAATATCCAATGGGAAAAAGACAGTCTTTTCAACACATGGTCTTGGGAAAACTGGACAGCAACATACAAGAGAATGAAACTGGACCACTTTCTTACACCATATACAAAAATAAATTCAAAATGGATTAAAGACCAATGTGAGACCTGAAACCATAAAAATCCTAGAGGAGAACACAGGCAGTAACTTCTTTGACATCAGCTGTAGCAACATTTTTCAAGATATGTCTCTGAGGCAAGGAAAATAAAAGCAAAAATAAACTATTGGGACTACATCAAAATAAAAAGCTTCTGCACAGCAAAGGTAACAATCAATGAAACTAAAAGGCAACCTACGGAATGGAAGAAATATTTGCAAATGACATATTCTATAAAGGGCTAGTGTCCAAAATATATAAAGAACTTGTACAACTCGACACCCAAAAAACAAATAATCCAATTAAAAAACGGGCAGAAGACATGAATAGACTTTCTCCAAAGAAGACATCCAGATGGCCAACATACACATGAAAAGATGTTCATCATCACTTACCAACAGGGAAATGCAAATTAAAACTACAATGAGGGGGCGCCTGGGTGGCACAATCGTTAAGCATCTGCCTTCGGCTCAGGGCGTGATCCCAGCGTTCTGGGATCGAGCCCCACATCAGGCTCCTCTGCTAGGAGCCTGCTTCTTCCTCTCCCACTTCCCCTGCTTGTGTTCCCTCTCTCACTGGCTGTCTCTGTCAAATAAATAAATAAAATCTTAAAAAAAAAAAACTACAATGAGATATCACCTCGCATCTGTCAGAATGACTATAATGAACGACACAAGAGGGATGCCTGGGTGACTCAGTTGGTTAAGTGTCCAACTCTCAGTTTTAGTTCAGGTCATAATCTCATGGGTTGTGAGATAGAGCCCTGAGTTGGGCTCCAGGCTCAGTGGGGAGTCTGCTTAAAGATTCTCTCTCTCTGCCTCTCCCCCCACTTGTGCACGCACTCTCTCTCTAAAATAAATAAATAAACCTTTAAAAAAATAAAATCAACAGCACAAGAAAGAGCAGGTGTTGGTGAGGATGTGGAGGGAAAGGAACACTCATGCACTATTGGTGGCAATGCAAACTGGTGCAGCCACTCTGGAAAACAGTATGGCGGTTCCTCAAAAATTTAAAAGTAGAACTACTATATGACCCAGTCATTGCAGTACTGGGTATTTACCCAAAGAATACAAGAACACTAATTCATAGAGATACATGCACCCCTATGTTTATAGCAGCATTATAGCATTATTTACAATAGTCAAGATATGGAAGCAGCCCAAGTGTCCACTGATTGATAAATGGTTAAAGAAAATGTGATATATACGTACGTGTGTGTGTGTGTGTGTGTGTGTGTGTGTGTATGGTGTATATATATATACACAGTATATATATATGGTATATATATAAGATATATATATGTGGGTGTGTATATATGGTGTGTGTGTGTATATATATACACACACATAGTATATATATTATTTATTAAAAATAGAAAACTATTCAGCCATAAAAAAGAATGAAATCATGCCATTTGCAGTGGCATGAATGGAGCTAAATAGTATAATGCAAAGTGAAATAAGTCAGACAGAGAAAGACAAAGACCATATGATTTCCTCATATGTGGAATTTAAGAAACAAAACAAAGAAGCAAAGGGAAAAAATAAGAGTGAGAAAAACAGACTCTTAATTATAGGGAATAATCTGATGGTTACCAGAGGATAGGAGGGTGGAGGAATTAGTTAAATAGGTGTTGGGGATTAAGAGTGTACTTATCATGATGAGCACTGAGTACTGTATAGAATTTTTGAATCACTATATTGTACACTTGAAACTAACATAACACTGTATGTTTACTATACTGAAAATAAAATTCTAAAACTTTTAAAAAATAAAGAAGTAAAGTAGCTTGCCCAATACCATATAGTTAGCCACTGACAAAGCCAGATTCAAATTCACCAAAATGCATGTTCTATAAAAAGAGAAAGGGAAAAAGCTATACCTGGAGAAGCCAAAGTTGGCTAAGTTTGCCACCAGGACTCCCTGCCCCCCACCTCTCGACTTCCCACCCCCCCGTCCCTTGTAATCAGTAATTTATCTCCAGCCTCTGAACACAGGCTGTGCATCAGAGGCTTACAGATTCAAAGCATTAGTACCGTGGCTTACCAAGCATCCTGTTTCCTGCATGCTACTCTAACTCCCCCACTTTTCTCACAGGCTTTATCAGGCAGACTTCCCTTAAGCCTTTTAGCCCACAGAAGTTGACAGTGGCTTAGATCATCAGCTGATATTCATTTGCCTCCTTGAGCTGCTTCCTGTTCTCCAAAATCTACGAACTCTTTGCCCAAATATTCTACAGGTTGGAATGGGACTTGCACAGAGGTGACCAGCTGTCCCGATTTGCCTGGACCTGAGAGATTTCTGAGGATGCAAGACTGTCAGTGCTAAAATGAAAAACACAAAAGAAAACTGGGACAAATGGTCACACTACCTGTCAGGCAGATTAACCATACACTTTCACTAATATTATCTCATTTGTCCTCAGCACAACCCTGGAACAGAACCTATTTTACAGATGAGGAAACTGAATCACAGGGAAATTCAGTCATTTCTAAAGTGTGCAGGGTTGTGAACTGCAAAGCTGAGCCTGCTAGATGGGCCAAGAAGTGGTTTAATGACCTGGGCTCTGGAGTCAGACTGCCTAAATCCCAATTCTGGTATCTGTAAAACTAGGGATGATATTAAAATGTACCACCCTCTTCTGTAAAGATTAAGTGAGGTAATGCATTTAAAGCACCCAGCGCAATGCCTGGTGCTTAAATAAGTGCTCACTGATGGACACGCTCATGACTCCATCCTATTGCTAAAAGAATGAGATACAGAAAAGAGTTCTGTCTTCTCTGTATTAATATAAAAGGTTAGGAACATCCCCAAAATGTCTTTCTTTCCTTTCATACCTAGTTATCCATCTGTCATCAAAGTATTTTCCTAAATATTCTTAAAAAGCTACATTTTCAGCTTTTACTATGTCTTCTAAGTTCCACATTCTGATCACAAGTTGTGCCTACTAGGGCTTTCTTTTATTCAGCCTACATTTAGCTGTATCCTTAACACACGCAAAGGGAATGAAGGTCAGTCAAGGTCTACTTAAAAAACAGATCCTCCCTGATCCCATCCCAAGTGACTTGGTGAGCACAGGGCCTGTATTTGCTTTATTCACCTCTGAGTTACCTCTGGTACCCCCAATCACTTCTGGTACCCCAATCACTTCAGGTTCCCAATAAATATTTATTGAATTCATTTATTCATCAGTCAATATTATTCCCCCATTATCAACCATTCTTGCTACTCTGTACCTGGATAAACCATTCCATCCTGAGTCTTGTTTTACAGTAATTTATAATCCCCATCTTACAATTGCTAATTTTCCAAAAATTACTGACAAACTGAGTCATAAGAAGAAAATTGTTCAGACTGCATAAGAATCAAGGAATGAATGAAGGTGGGGTAGAAGAAACACCAAACCAGAAGTCAAAAGAACTGACAGCCAAATTTGCCACTAATCAGCTCTGTGCCTTTGGGAGGAAAGAAAAGGCAATGAGAGAACATTTGTATAGCCCATGCTATGAGCCAACTCTGTGCTAAAAACTTTCTACCGACTTTTTTTCCACTTAATTCCCCTTCTAAAAAAGTATTTCTATCCCAGTTTTAAGAGTAAAGAAACTAAAACTCACGGAGGTTTTTTTTTAATCCAAATTATATCTAATATGAAGACTTGAACCCAGGTCTATTGACTAGAAAGCACATATTTCATTTTTTTCACAACCACCAAGTTGCCTCCTTAAAATAAGAAGTCATAACAAAAAATTGCTTCATTCAGTCTCTAGTTTATGGGCCCAACAAGCTTCCCTTGAATCAGATCACGCCATCTATTTAAGCCTTAGACTTCCTCTAGGTAAAATGAGGATGTTGAACTAAATGATGCCTTTCACATTTTAAATCCTATGACTTGGTGCCAATGTGCTGAGGTTCACTCTGAAAAAAGAAACTGCTAGTTGGAGCACTCAGAAGAAGGCAGCCTGTGTGTTCAACCATCCATCCTTCTAGCATTATCAATCTGCCACATTAATATGCTAATTGCAAGGGAAGAAATGTGGAACTAATTCCATGTTTCATTCAAGTAAGGGCATCCAGGTAGCACCAAGATACTAGAGAATCAAAACCAGCATGATTGCATTGACTTGGAATGTGTCGTGGCGGGAGAACAGGAAATGGGTTCTTCCATCACACCCCCTTAACATGTTCATTCCAAACAGTCCAACAGAAAGAAAGCTCTTCTCTCCATTTACTTCTAATGTTGGCATTGTCCAATATATAAGTCACACTGGCAGCCTCCTCCAGCCCTCCAGGAGCCCATCAAAAAGTAATAACCCTGATGCTTTGGGGCTGGGTAAATCTGCTGCTCTCAGAGTCCCCACCCAGCTTTGAAGGGTTGGCTGACTTGAATAGATGGGACTAACAGAATGTTCCAATTGGCTTTTTCAGAATCTTGACTAATTGAACCATCTGGTGGAGGACAAAAACCATGTCATTTGGGGCATGATGATTTAAAATAAGCTTCCAGCATGTGCAGGATAAAAAGGATTGGTGGCATGTTAGTGATAGTTACAGAGGAACCTAGCAGATCTGCCAAAACGGACCTTAACATAGAACTTCTTAGATGCAAAATTACCCCCTGATCCTCCATGACCCCTGCTCTGATCCATAAAACCAAATATATTCTTAGATTTTTTTTTTCACATCCATTGCCCAAATAACGGCATTCCTTGAGGCTTCTTTTCCTTCCTTTACTAAGAATAAACCTAATACATTAAAATGTAAGTCACCTACATGGCTCAATTTGCAGGGCCCATTAAGGTCCCCCTTTGGTATCCCCTATACTACCTACCCACAAAAAAAGTGTGATAAGCACTAGCTTTGCCTAGTGGCTGATATTGCCATTGTATCTCTCCTCCATATTAAATGCATATTATCTCTCTAAGATGTGGAAACTTAGTGTGTTAGGTGGGGCTCCTCAGAAACAGAGTCTGGGAAAAAGAAAAAAGAAAAAAGAAACAGACTCCGGAAGGATGATTCAGGGGCAAGTGATTTGTTAAAGAAATGTTCCCAGGATAAATCAGTAAGGGAGAAGCAGGACTGAGGAGAGAGAGAAGCTAAGCCAAGGCTTGATTTCTGGCAAATCCGCATGGAGAATAAGAACAAGTCTGATCCCACAGGGAACACTGGAATGTAAATCATATACCTCAGAGTTTGTCTCAATTTGAGGCAAAGAAGCTGGGCTTTCATATTCCTGCACAAGTCAATTGCTGGCAAAGAGCAGCCCTGGACAAGTAAATCCCAGGCATTTCTACCCCTCTGAGAATTAGTTTAGGGTGAAATCATTCCAATTGCCCTAGAGTGTCCTTCAAAAACACTCACAGGGTCAGGTCAGAGAAGAAAAAGCACCAAGGGGAAGGTACGTGAAAGAGATCCAAGGGGATCTGGGTGGAGAATGACAGTGTCTGCTACACACAAAAAGTTTTTCTCAGCCATCAAAGGTTTACTGCAAAATAGGCAGGATAGCCTTAGAAAAGAAAGGACCCAGGAGGAAGAATGCAGATGGCAGGAAAGTTAAGGGATAAGAAGTGAGGAGGTACTCCTGAGTAAGAAGAGATGGGGTTCTGTGAAGGCATCTGCAGTCAAAACACTGAGAGCTAAAGGGGAGGATATAGAAGGACATAGAGATATCCCCACATACGACACAAACATCCATGGAAACATCTACGGAGCAGTGCAAGGGAGGGAGAAAATAAAGAGCAGACAGAAGGACAGTAGATCAAGATGGGGTTCTTCTCCTGGTCTGCCATGAACGCTCTATGACTTTGGACAAGCCATTTTCCCTCTCTTCATCTGAGCTTCCTCCTTTGTAAAATGAGGGTTAACCAGATGAGGACATTCTAATGCCTATTACAAGGAGAACCAAGGTTTCGTGAGCTATTAATAGCTGTTCATGGAAAAGCGTTCTGAAGACATAAAATTCAGGGAATACTCCTGGAAATCCACATTAGCAGACTAAAAGTTCTGCCTTGAAGAAATTGGTTAAACCATTTCAAGTTATTGTTTATTCACTTGACCACAGGACTCTTTTGGGCCCAAATGTCTAGAATCTTCTCTCAGAACACTAATGTTTGGGAAACTGAGGGTCTTTCTGGCTCTACTATTAAGTCCATTTCACAACTGAACAACTCTTGCACTGAAAAATTAGATGAAATAAAAATATGTGACAGAGATTGATGACTATCAAAAGGCAGCCAAGAAACTCGGTGATAACATTTACAGCTACCAGGTATCGAAGAGTTAACCTATGCCAATCACTGCAGCAAGCACTTTATAAATACTGTTTGATTTGATTTCCACGGAGACCTTGATAAATATTTTTATCTCCATTTCCCAGATGATGTAACTGAAGCTCATAGAGGTTAATAATATGCCTTGGTCTCACAGTAAGTTTTAAAGCCAGAAGTGACACCTTAGCACCCTAATACCATGCCTTAGTCTTCATCATTACCCCAATTCTGTGGGGGCCTTTGTTCCTCATCCTTCTCAAGCCACTCTTCATGTGTTAGACCCTTTGTCTTTTTGTCACTTCACCTTTGGTGAAGTGACATTTGGTACATCATCCACAAAATGGGGATAACAGTACCGGTCATCATGTATATATGGAAACTCTCACAAAATCATTATAAAATGCTTTCAAATAAAAAGGACTCTAAAATATTATCACCCTGCTAGAGTAGTGATTTGAAGCTGATGTTAAAGACAAAAAGTAAAATTCCATATTTAGCTGTATGACTTTTAAGAAAACTGTTTTAATGAATCAATGAGGGGAATTATGCCAGCATTATAGGGGAGAGACATGATGAGTAAGCCATGACATTGTATGGGGTTAAAGTCAGAGCTCATTTTGCTGAGGTTCTGTTATGCTTTCTCTCATCCTTTTCTTTCCATCACCTTCTACTAGACTACCTTGTACCAAGGTCTTAGATATGTTTCCCCATCATTGTTTGTATTATTCTAGAAATGCCCTTTGCTACTCCTCCATCTATCCAAGTTTTAAGACCCTGTTTAGGTCTTGACTCCTCTGTGATGTTCACACTGCTGGTCACACTCTCTCCTGTGTAACCCTGTGGGCAGTACTACCCAATGTTGCCATTGGATATTCCCACCTGTATTGCTCTGGCCTATCAAGCAAACTATAATTGCCTGCCTGAGTTTTTCAGGTTGCTATTACAAAAATACCATCGGCTGGGTAGCTTAAACAACAAATATTGTTTCTCACAGTTCTGGAGGCTGAGAAGTCCAAAGTCAAGGTGCCAGCAGATTTGGTGTCTGGTGAGACCCCACTTCCTAGTCCATAGATAGCTATCTTCTCTCAGAGTCTTCACTTGGCAGGGAGTTCTATGAGGTCTCCTAATACGGGCACTGAACCCATTCATGAGGGTTCCAAGCTCATGACCTGATCATCTCCCAAAGTCCCATCTTCAAATACCATCACCCTGGGGGTTAGATTTCAACATATGAATTTGGGGTGACACCTACATTCATCTACAGCAGTGCCTCAAAGGGGAGAAGTATGCATTACATGTATCCTGTATCTCGCACAGCTCTGGACACTATTCCAAAACTAAATCCACAAAACCAAATTTAAGTAATTTTCGTTTTTGTCTCCTTGAGGGCAGGGATATGTCTGTTTACCAGTTTACCCTCAGAATCTAGCAGAGTCTCTAGCATACAATGAATTCTTTTAAGAAAAAATGTTGGATAAGTGAAAGATTAATTAAGTGGGAGATACTCAGCTAATAATAATAGCAAAATGACAACATTCATCAAGTACATGCCATATGGCAGGATTATATTTATATAATATATATAACCACCTGTGTTATATTTACGGTCTCATCTGAGCCTCAGAAAAACTGTGATACTGGTGCTGTAATTAAGCCTTCTTTAGAGATGGGAAACTGATGCACAGACAGGTTGAATGACTGGCCCAAGGTCTCATAGCAATCAAAGATGTAAACCCAGTCAGTCTAACTCCATGACCCATGTTCCTAAGGATGAAGCTAATATTAATATTTGGACATTCTGACACACCTTTATAATGTCCCTGAAGATGGAAAGGATCCAGAAACAAATTCGGATTTTTCAAGTGATCTAAGACACAAAATACAGGACTAAAGTCTCATAAACTCGCCCCCAATGCAGTTTCTGGGTCAATATGCTGCCTTATGACACACTGATGGGCAAAAGACAATGAAGGAAATTAAGAAGGTCACCATACCGCTGGAGAAGCAGGGAAGCAGAATGTGATGCCGATGCTGCATGGTGCTTCTGCCAGGAGGGCCGATATTTTTATTCATTCAATCAGCAAACTTTTCTTGAGTATTCCTGTGGGAAATAGATGAGTATTAGAAATACCCTAATGAATAAGACAGTTAAGGTGCCTACTCTCATGAGCTTCCATTCTGCTAGGAGAAACCAAGCATTACCCAGTAAACCAACCAAGATAACGTAAGACAGTGACAAATGCTAGGAGAGCAATAAAATCGGATTATAAGATAATAGTGATGGGGTGAGGTGGAGGCTACCCTCGAAAGAGAGGTCAAGAAAAGCCTTTCCTAGGGAGTGTTGCTGATGCGGGGACTTGAATGAAGCAAAGGATATATATCCATGCAAAAATCTGAGGGAAGTTATATGATCGGTTTTGTTTTGTTTTGTTTAAAGAAATCACTACAGCTGTTATGTGAAGGAGGAACTGTTATTGGACAAGAATGGAAACAGACCAATTAAGAGGCTTTTCTCAAGGACCAAGGGAGGTGGTCATGGCTCATTTTTGGGTGGCAGCAGCGGAGACGATGAGGAGTAGAAGACACGGGAGGCACTGGAGAAGGAAGGAAAGGATGTCACCTAGTGCGCAGCCCTGGGAGCTGCCTTAGGGGGAGAGAGTTATGGGATACCGAAACTACCTTTTTAATTCCTGTTTTCTTCCCTTAACCTGCCTGTCCGTCCATTTCAGGAAATATTCGAGTTCATCAACATTAAGAGTCAATATCCAAATGCATCAACAGCACAAAAGACCCCCAACTCTTCTAGTCCCAACACTATCCTTTCCAGACCCCAAGTCCAAATTCCTCTTGGACAGGGGTCAGCCGATTTTCCCTATAAATGGCCAGATAGTAAGTATTTTCAGCTTTGCAGCCTTACGGTCTCTGTCAGAACCACTCAATTTGTACAGTGCAAAAGCAGCCACAGATAATAAGTTAACAAATGGGTGTGGCTATGTTCCAATAAAAAATGTTATAAACAATGAGATTTTGATTTCATATAATTTTCCCATGCCATAAAATATTCTTTTGATTTTTTTTTCAACCATCTAAAAATGTAAAAGCCATTCTCAGCTCATAGGATGTATGAAAACACACAGTATTTGGCCCAAGGGCCATATACTCAAAGCCAAATCCCTGCTCGAAGAGGATGCTGGCTAGAAGAACAGGATCTCTAACAGCCCCTCCCCAACTATTTTCTTATGTGGCATCACTCCTATGGGCTCAATATATGTCATGCTGCATATATTCCATATAAACATAAGCCAGATTTTTTATTCCCCTCCATGGAGTTCCCCTGGGGCCTCAAGGGTCTAATAGCCAGAGTGAGCACATTTTGCCAACAATCCCCACTTTCCATAATGGAATTTAATTATTTGGCCTGAAAAGCATTTAAGCTTCACTATACAGAAAGAGTCAAATAAATAAATAATAAAGGGGCACATTTTGATAGCACCTGCCTCAAAGATCTTAAAGGCACTGTCATGCCTGCTTTAATATTTTATGGTGTAGAAATGTGACTGTTACCAGGTCATAAAAATATACTGCTTTTTATACCAGGTCAAAATCTAGGGCCAGTAGTCCTGTTTTGTGGCAGGATGCAGAGAGCAAGCCAGAAAAGAGGATAGTGTTACCTTTTTTGAAATCTGAAGAGAGCTATTTAAAGATGACGGACCAGATAAATGCATATTGGGTTGGTTTTTTTTTTTTTTTTCTTCTCTCTCCTGCATCTCAAAACAGAAGGTTTCAGAGTCTGCCTGGCAGCTGGTGCAACATTCATTATTTACCACTGAAAAGCCAAGACTCTCAGCCTGTGACCCTCCATTGTTGCTTTGGCGTATTCTGGGAAGAGCCAAGGGGCAGGCAGGTGTTTCCTGGAGCCAGTAACACATGGTTTCTATGCAAACACTCCAAATCTTCAAGTTGAAAATGACACTAGCAACGATCTACCCCAGCTTCCTACATCCTGGAAGAAAGACTCGCAGCATCACTGACTGAGGATGATACTATCACTGGTCAGGGAGTTTATCGGATCCCTGGATAGCCTTAGTCATCACCGGAGACAGAACTGGTTGTTATTTAATTTTCACAACAATCCCAGAAAATAGGAACCGTCTGCTTTAAAGAAAAGGAAACTGAGGTTATCTCACCTGCTCAAAAATAACACAGCAAGTAAGTGGCAGAGCTGGAGTTTGAACCCCAATTTTTCTAGCCCTCAAGGAGACTGCTACCAGCCTTCTCATCATCCTCGCCTCCCACCTCCCAAAACTCTTTGGTATAACAAAGTCCTCCTTAATACGAGAGCTGCCCAGAGCTCCTACCTAAGGAAAAGGACAATTTCCAAGACAGAGATGAAAAAGAGAATGGGATAGGCTGGTGATGGGTATTAAGGAAGGCACGTATTGCATGGTGGGCTGGGTGTTATAAGCAAGTAATGAATCGTGGAACTTTACATCAAAAACTAGGGATGTACTGATGGTGACTAACATAATATAATAAAAAAAAGAAAAAAATATTAAAAAAAGAAAAAGAGAATGAGAGAGAGAGGAGTTAACAGTTCCACAGCTAGAGTTAGGTACTAACAAAACTAATAACTGATGTACAAGGAAACAAATGCAGAGAAAGGTTTTTGGCACTATAAAACAGAGATTAATTAATACTAGATTACAATGGAATTCCTATAGAATTACACTTGATCCAGACCCCAGAATAACAAAGGAATTCAACATGATTAATGCTTCGAACAGCAAGGAACATCAGAATGATTTACCTCTTATTACTAAAAAGGGCTGCCAGATTGCTTAAAAAAGCTCTGGCTGGCCCAGGATATTGCTATCTCCAGTGCAATCAGCAATCTGAGTTTACTCATTTGACAGGAGCACCGATTCTTTGCCAACTCTGCTTCGTTTTACAGATCTGTTTTTCTCCCTTCCTCCCCCTTGCCCCACCCTCTCTCCCAGTTTAAAGGAATTCTGAAATCCCCAACAAGCTCAGCTGGGTAACCAGCCGGGTATTGGGAAGAACCAGTTACAGGCAGTGGGCAGCACAAGCAAAGCCAGCCTGGACACGAGCACCAGCTGTTCCGCCAGCTCTGAAGGGGCTCCTTTATTTTATCTTCTCATTTCTCCTGTTCGGAAAAATCTCTGCTGGTGAGTCATTTGTGGCCATAGGTGTTTAAAGCATTTATATGAGGAGAAAGACAGATTGATGCCTTTAGCACAGCCTGCCTGCTCTGGTCTAAAGAGAGGTCAGGAGGATGACAAGAATACTAAAGCTTAAGACGACAGAGTAGGCGCCAACATGCATTTAAGCAGAGACTAAGAGTCCAGAATTCCTGGACATCATAAAGAATCTATTATCATTGTGGTCACTTTCAGCAAGACTGATTTCATTACCATCTGTCTTCATCCACCACTGCTTAGTGAATAAATATTAAATATGGAACTTTTCCTGGACTCAAGTCACTGAGGCCGAGAGGAAAGCAGTTATGTAACCATGTGATCTCTGCACACCTCATAGCTAGAAGGAGAACAGATGAGGCAAGGGGTTTGGGGGGGGCACCTGGGGAGGGAAACACTGTGGAGTGAGATAAGATCATTAGCTCTACTGAGTCGAAAATAAGGGTTCAGTTCTCGGTTGAGTAATAATTCTCTTTTCAAGGTGGGCAATATTTAAGCAATCATCTCTTGAAAATTGGTCATTACCACCAGCTAATAACTGATTTGTTAGTTAATAGCCCAAGGTGAAGCCAAGGGCAGCAAATGCTCTGCCATACCATTCTCTGATGGCAGGATTAACAGATTTCAAGGGCATTATTGCTATTATGAACCATGTTCATTGATTTATAACAACACTAATATGTTTTATAAAAAAAAGTGGGTGCAATGTCCTGGAAAAATTCATCATTTTCTGGTGCTTTGAAGTTGAATAGCCACTATAGCATGTCCAAGAGAGACACCCTCTGGTCCAGTTATGGGCATCATCAAGGTCTAGGCTGGCCCTGGGTATTTTGCACATGTGGGATTAGAGAATCCAGAGCAACATCACTCAGAAGGGCCCAGACTATAGCTCTAATTACAAAAATATCACTTCTTCCCCTAAACATGTCCTGATTGTGTATTTTTGTTAAACCTACCACTATAAAGTCTAGAAGGATAAACAGTAAGATTTTATAAGGGGCACCTCTGAAGAGTGGGATTGGCATGAAAGAAGAGCAATACTCATTCATTTTTTACTTTAGAATTGGTTTCTTTTTTGAATTTTTAACAAAGTTGGCTCAAAAAATATATATTGAAGTCAAAGCTTTCCTAGGGAGCCTGGAATCATGTCTCCTTCATTTCTTGTGAAAAGTCCTTTTCCCCCTTCTTCCTTGAGGGCACAACTCTAATTGTATGCTTCAAAGAAGGTAGGACCTCTCCCAATTCCCGAGAGTAAATCTTAATTAATATAAGCTAATCATGGTCATTCCAATTCTCTTCCAATGATTGGTTTAAGAGTGGGCATGTAACCCAGTTCAAACCAATAAGATTAAAGAGAGATTGGTAGAGGGATTTCTGAGAAAGGTTTTCTTGCTCCTAAAATCAAATGTGCAAGAAGACAGAAGACCATTTTTCCACTCGCAGCTTAGCTGGTGAGGATATGATGCCTGGAACTGCTACAGCTTTACTGCAGTCAAGAAAAGATGTCAATCCAAGGACAAAAGCAAATATGCGAAGGATGTCAAAGCAGAAAGATAGAAATAACCGAGGAATTTCACTTGGTTGAGCCTCCAAATGAACCAACCCTGCAACCGCCCTATCTTCAAACTTATTATTTGACACAATAAAAATGTACAGATTATTTACACCATCTTTCATAGGGTTCTTTTTATTTAGAGCTGACAGTACCCAATCTGATACACTCCTGTAGCCTGCCTCAAGAGATATAGTAAGACCCACAGAGAAGAAAGTGTGGTCAGCATCACGACAAATGCTGAGGATGCAGGATTTAGAAAATCTAAGAACATTTAAGTGAGTTCCATACAACTGAATGACTCCTTGTGCCCTAAAAATTAGGTGGGGTTTCTTTCATGGCAAACACAAAATGAATATGTACATTCACCAGGAAAATTAACACTTACCTTGCCAAAGCCCTCAAAAAAATCAGAGTGCAGCTGGTGGAAATCAATTGGGATAGCCCGTGAAAATCAATCCCTACCTAACAAAGTTAGAGGATTTGACCTCTAAGCCAGGGGTACTGGGAAGAAGAAACATGGTGTCAAGGCAGGTCTTAGAGTCAGGCCTGGAAGTGGCATACTGCAACCCACATGTTAGTAGCCAGAACAGTCATATGCCCACCCAACTGCAGTAGAGGCTAGAAAACATAGCTTAGCTATGTCATAGTGACAAAGTAACAGAATACAGGGAGCAGTATCTGCCACACCCCACAACCCAGAGGGCTAAGAGCTGTGTACTCACTCCACATAGGCCAGTGACTGACCCATGGCTACTGCAGACTACATCTGACTAGACTCGAGTCTTTTCAAAGAGCTTCCTCTCTGGGTTTCAGTCTGTGAGACTTGACAGTGATCCTTTGCTTGACCAAACTTTAGTCAGTCTAGCTGAACATTCTCCTAGACCCATCTGTGCACGTCCTTGTAAAATCTAGTTTTAGCAAGAACCCTGCCAAATCAGCTTCACCAGAATCCTCCACCCTGGATATCTGATCAGGTTCCTCACCCTTCAAAATCCTCCAGGTGATGTCTGAGCCCCCTGGCCTATCTTCAGCAAGAATCCTGTTAGGTTGGTTTAGCCAGAACTCCGCATTACACCTGATGCTTTCTCTAGTAATTTTCTATCCACTGATCCCCACCTTACTCCTTGGCTTTAAATTCCTGCTGGCTTGTGCTGTATTTAGAGCTGAACCCACTGTAAAATCCCATTGCAGTGGTCCCTATACCTATTGCAGTGGTCCTCAATAAAGTCTGCCTTACTATTCTAAAAAGTGTCACTGAATGTTTTTTCCTTAACAGACTAAAAGCATGACTGTTGAGATAAATGCTGGAGAGTTCGATACTCTCAGACATGATGGATTCTCCTGGAAAAATTATCTTCAGTTTGAGAAAAACTGTACATCTTCCAGGATCCCTCATCTTTTCAGAAAAGCAGATTTTCCCCTTTAGGAATTTTCTGTGCCATCTCCCAAAAAATATATCCATGAATATATAAGGGGAAAACTCCATACTGAGTTTAAATAGCTTTCTTTAATGTGGAACCACAGCATTTCCTTTTGGTTGTCCACTCCGTAGAAGAAAATAGTCAGAGAAGTCCTAATCCAAGGATTGCAAAGACTCTTTGATCTAGGGATCACTTCATCAAGGCATTCACCACTCACAGTCCAAGTCCATTCACTTCATCCTCAGAAAACCTTCCCAAAGTACCTGGAAGGAAATTCACTGCTTTCAATTAGACACCAATGAGGTGATGTCTGGTTTGTATTCAATAGGATAATTATTAATTCAATATAAAATTATTAATTTATGCCAGAAACTAAAGAACGGATGCTGTCATACTACAGCATGAATAATAGAGGAGACCAGACCTCGGGCCACACTTTGAGAATCTCTAATATAATTGATTGCCATTCCAAACTGGTCGCCTCTGGGCAGAACCACATGACCAGTTTGCCCCCTCAATCTGAGCAGCACTGATTGAAAGGGACTTCTATTTTGTGAATGATCAACCTCACTAGAGATAACTTTTTTAAAAATATTTATTTATTTATTTGCGAGAGAGGGAGCACAGGGATGGGGGAGGGGCAGAAGGAGAGGGAGAGAGAAACTCTAAGCAGGCTCCACATTGACCCCAGAGCCCAAGGTGGAGCATGATCTCAGGACCCTGAAATCACAACCTCAGCAGAAACCAAGAGTCAAATGCTTAACCGACTGCACCACCCAGGCACCCCTCAAAGATGAAATTTCTAACATTGAAGATATAAGCAAATATTGACTAGTGAAAATGTTACAAGCAAAAACTTTTTTTTTGCTTTAAGATGAGTCTTTTTATCCCACAGGTTATGTATCCTTATAATCTCTAGATTTATTGAGTTCTTACATTTGCCCCAAATAGTTCTAGAAGGCTTTACATGTTTTACTCAATTTATTCCTCAGAATAATCCAATGAGGTACATACAATCCCTATCTTTAACAGATGTGGACAGTGATGAATTTATTTTAGGTCACATTAATACCTCATATTTGTATCCAATACTACAGGTTTTAAAAATACTTTTACTTGCTTTATATCATTTGATACTTATAACAACACAGGAAGTAGGCAGAGTGTGACACATATTTCCCTTTTAGAGATGAAAAAACTGATGCTAAAAGAAGTTAGGTAACTTGATCAATATCTTTGAGGAAATGTTGGGGCCAGGACTCAAATCTACACCTTTTTTTTTTAAGATTTTTATTTATTTATTTGACACAGAGAGAGGCAGCAAGAGAGGGAACACAAGCAGGGGGAGTGGGAGAGGGAGCTGAGCAGGGAGCCCGATGCAGGGCTCGATCCCAGAACGCTGGGATCATGACCTGAGCTGAAGGCAGATGCCCAATGACTGAGCCACCCAGGCGCCCCATCAAATCTACATCTTCTGACCCCCAATCTCATTGCTCTACAACACACTACTCTATTTTTAAAAGCACCCATGGTGGGGGATGGGGGGGAGCACCTGGATGGCATAGTCTGTTAAGCGTCAGACTCTTGCTTTTGGCTCAGGTCATGATCTCAGGGTCATGAGATCAAGCCCCACATTGGGCTCAATGCTCAGTGGGGAGTCTGCTTGAGATTCTCTCTCCCTCTCCCTCTGCCCCTCTGCCCCTGCATGTACAAGTGCTCTCTCTCTCTCTCAAATAAATAAATAAATCTTAAAAAAAAAAAAAAAGCACCCGCCATTTCATTTTAAGAGAGTGGACCAAACCCAAATATTAACTTTGGAGCATATCTTCATTCTCTTTAATAGAGTCAACCCAGAGTAACACAAAAAGAAAAGATAAATGATACAAAATGCTGTCTGAACAGTGATGTTGAAACAGCCTTTCCCTTAGTAGAGAGAAGAGAATGTTTGTAGGAGAATCTGCTCCATTATGTCCACCTATGAGAACATATAAATTGGACCAAAGGACCCACAAGCATTGAGTCAAGAGCAAACTCAGCAATAAATTTCAAGGCCCAAAGGTACGAAATACTGAACGAACCCCCCCTCGTACAGGAAGCCCCTCCCAACCCCCTCATCTCACAATGATTCTTCTTCTTGTAAATGTGTATTTCTCTCACAGTCTGTCTCACACAATGTACTGCCTGATGATATCTGGGATTGACTATCTTCTACGTATTACAAATACATGTAGAGCCATTTTATTTCTGGAAAGTAGAGACCATGTCTCCCTTTTACTTTTGTATCCACCAAAAGATGAGCACCATTCTGGCTCCAGATGAATGATTAATAAAACTTGAAAAATATTTAATGATAATAGCCATTCTACTAAAACACTAATATTGTATGATAAAACTAACCATTAATGAGGGTATCACATTGTATTGAGACTTCATTCTGTGCCGTTATATCCCAGTGTACATAATTTGAATCATGTCAAATATTATGCGTCCAGAGCTACACGATAAAGAGGCATATTTAAGACAGTTTCCCCACATTCATGCAGATAGTATCATTTAAAACCTACTACTAAATTTTGAGATCCCAGAAATGGAAAGATAGAGATGGCTGGTTAAATATTTGGTATTTATACACAGAGTATGTAAATCAATCATAATAAAGATACATTGTAGACATTCGCACCCAGCAATTTTAATGAAAACAAGCCTTTAAATCTCTATTACTGTTTAAAGAAAATGGAACTATTTTCACAATTCAGTTACCTAATGAACTGTACATATCTTTTCCTTTGTCTTGAACAATGAGCAGAAATGGACAGGAGAGGCTATGTTTGGCAATGATATTACTGACTATTGGAAGATCTTTTACTATACAGCCTTTACTATACAGACCTCCAGTGATTTACACATCGAACTTGTGAGCATCAATATATAATAACATATAATGTAGTTGACAGCATCAAAAGGTTGATGGTCAGGAACAGCCAGCAGAAAACTCTGTTCATTGCCATTTATCATGCTAAGAACAGAGGATAAGAACAAATAACTCACTGTGCTTTATCTCTGCAAAAATACCTCCACATTATCTCCCTCAGTCTGAGAACCAAGGCCATGTCCCTGGACACATACCCCACTTACTTAGGCAAAACATCCTGCACAATAAGAAGTCAGCATGCTAAGCCTTGTGTAGGTATATGCCTGCTGCATGCACATTTGCCAAGACCTTGAGAATGCCTAAAACCACATAATAGATATGGCTATACTTTCAAACTACTCTATCCAATCAAGCTCGATAGCACAAGGAATTATTCACAAGCTGGTCCATGAGTGTAGTTCTTGACCTAACTAGTCTCCGACTCATTGGTACATTGGTGCATTGGGTGCATTTATGACTATGATCTAGAAATGCAAGTGGGAGGAAACACAGACTTCTTCACAAAGCCAGAACAATTCCCAAGTCTAGAAACAATGAAGGCTGCCTGCCTGTCAGCCCTAGGGAAATAGTACACAGTGCCCAAGACCTTTATTTACAAAACTGACCTGAAAAACACCTCCAGATTCTGGTACCTGCTAAAGCAAATACTTACAGCTAAAGGTAAGTGTTGGAGAAGCACATTTGGGCAATTACAGGGCAGAATATGTTTCCAACATAGCCTTGAATGCTTAAGCCACAGAAAGAAAAAACCCTGAGTTGAGACACCAGTTCTGACTGCACAAACTAGTTGGCAGCCTTAAGCAAGATGAATGAAACTCTCTGGGCATTTGTTGCCTCACCATCCAAATGATGATGAGACTATAGAATCATCTACAGCAGTCATTTGCTAAATTTAAAAAGTATAACAATTACACTTATTGGCTATCTTAGTTCCGGCTGCTATAAGAAAAATACCATAGACTAGGGGGCTTCTAAACAGCAGAGATTTATTTTTCAAAGTTCTGGAAGCTGAGAAGTCCAAGACCAAGATGCCAGCAGAGAGGCTGCTTCTTGGCTTGTAGATGGTTATCTTTTCATCATGTCTTCACAAGGCAGAGAGCTAAGAAAGAAGCTCTCTCATGCCACTTCTTATAGAGGCATCAATTCCTTTCATGAAGATTCCACTATCATGACCTAGTCACCTTCCAAAGGCCCCACCTTCTAACACAATCACATTGGGGGATAGGATTTCAAAATATAAATTTTGAGGGAACAAAAACATTCAGTCCATAACAATGACCAAAGTTCTGACAATTTTACCCATCGATTCCTTCACATTTTTGAGGTGGATGCTATTGAGTACTGCAAGTTTTTATAGCTACATTATGCCTTAAATCTAGGTGTTCTGAGATGGCATTTCCCAAAGTATGTGTTATAGACTGTAAGTTCCAAAGAAAAAATTTTGTGATAAAATAAATTTGGAAAACAGAGTACATCATAACCTCATTTTGGATATTCAATACCTATACTAGTATATTAAAGGTACTTAGAAGTCCTGAAATAAATAAGCCTTTGGTTTGTTTAGCTCATATCCCTTGATTCCTGATGGCTTCCACTGTCCCTATTTGCACCTCTTTGTCTAAGTCCTCTCACTCCCTCCCTCCATCTCTCCCTCCCTCTCTCCATCCTCCATTCCCACCCCAAGCCTCAAAAGATTGTTCCACCTGCTTGTAGAGCAGGCCTGAAGTACAGGAAATTAACTCACACCCCAAGAGCAGCCACTCATTCAATAACTGGGTGTAATTATCCCAGCCCTCTGCTGCTTGGTTGGGATAACTCTGAGGCATGTGTTCTATACTACATGCCATAGCTTTGCCATGAGTTTAAGTTCTAGTCACACACAGTGGTTTCTCGCTTGATAAAGTACCAACTATTAGATGCCTTCTCTTCTTCACTGTCTTACTTCTCCACTCCCCACTTCCCAAATAAACTACTTGCATACAAATCTTATTGCAGGGTCTACTTCTGAGAGAACTCAAACTAATATGCCCATGGTTTCCCACACATGTTTGATGACAGATCAGTATTCACAGCACACTTCTTCAATTAGCCAAAACTCTTGGTAGCAAGTGAAAGGAGCCCAGTACAAACTGGCTAAAACTAAAAAAATTAATTTATTTAAATCCAAGAATAGGCTGGCTTTAGGCCTAGAGGACTCAAGCTCCTAGACAATGTCAAGTTGACTTGCTCTGTCTCCATTTCTGGGCTCTACATTCTTTTGTGTTGGCTTCATTCCAGAAGGTTCTCTCCACAAGGCAGAAAGATGACCATTAGCACTAAGCTTACATCCTCTCTTGTCAGGAAGCCCAATGAAAAGGGGGTTTCTCCTTCCCAGTGGTTCTAAAAAGACCCAAGGATGAATCTCAGGAGAACGTCTTTTGTCACATGGTCATCCCTGCAGCAATTCTCAAGACAGATGTGATAGACTATGCTGACTGAACAGTCTTGGGCCATCTGTCTACCCCTGCACTCAGCCACACCCAAACCACTTGTACCAACAGTGAAGAGGAGGAGTTCCTCAAAGGCAAATCAGGGTGTTATTACCAGCAGAAAGAAATGGCTTCAGGGCAGGCACAGATAACAGATGTCCACTACACCCTTTAATATTCTACAGAACACACTTTAGGAGATGCTGTTCTATAACATTCGCAACTACTTCTCCAAAATTCCTGAAAAGTCCTTCTCAGAAATAGCTGAAAGGACACTCTGAAAAGAATTGAGTCTCCCTGACAATTTCATGTCAGCTCAATACACTCTTTATACACGACCATTTTACTGGTGTTACCAGCTCTCTACTTGGCTTCTTGGTTGGGATATATTCAAAGAAGTATTGATTATCATCTTTGGCATTTCTTGTCAAAAGAAATCCAATTCCTTTCCATCAACCTAGATCCTTATGATAAATTTCTTTACCATTCCTATCCAAAAAAGGTGATCAAGTAACCTTAAACAAACAGGAGAACACATTCACAGCAGTGAGAAGACTAATAAAAGAATACTGGAGGTTAGAAATGTGCTCTATAAATCACTCATCTACTAGTGGAATTTTTTTTTTTTTACTTTCTTGTCTTTCCCATAGGAAAAAAAGATTAAAACCCCCAAACAAAAAAACAAATAGGAGGGAAAAAAAAACACAGAAGAATTTAAATGCACACTTGTGGTTATACTGGTTTTCCTAGAATTTAGTACAATGCCAGAAATTAATTTATAAATAATGGCAAGCATGGGATCTCAACCAACATCACGTGAAGAAAAGGAAAACACCTCAAGAATGTTCTAATTGGCAAGGAAACACTTATCTGTGGCTGGAATAGCCAAAAGAGAAGGGCGAGTTTCACATACCAGCCTTGAAAAGCATTATTGGTTTTCAAATTCTAAAACAATATAATATTATCTTTTGAATTTTTTTTTTATTTCTTTTCTCTGCTCCTAAACCCACTCTCCTGAAGGAATCTCATGGAAATAGGGAGACTCATCTATACTATTAAAGGAGCCATTATGCCACTTTCCTCCATCTTGCTTTGATCACTCTTCACATTTTAAAAGAAGGGTCCTGTGTCATTCCTATTTTTTGGTTCCCTTCACAAATATAACTACTGATGTTTATCATAAAAAGATGCACTACATTAAAATCATATGATTTCAAAATTCTTTGGTCTACCAATGAGAAGCAGCTTTTCAAATAGAGAACAAAGTTCCCCTTTGACATTTTGTCTGTAATGTCTACTATGCTCACGCATGTGCAAGCTTGGAGAGGGGCATGGATTAATTCAGTGTTGCTATTCAAGCCCCAACTAGCTACATCCCTCACAGCTAAGTGCACTCCATGTGGGCACACTCCCATTTCATGAGACTCTACTTTCCCCCATGTACCCTAGGACATCCTCAACACTAGGCCTATGTAGCCCATGCAAAGGGAACTTAGCTACAAAAACATGAAAAGACTCAACATTAGCGGGGCCAGCAAATAAATAGTGAAACATCAATCCCACTCAACTATTTAAAAAATATTCTTCCAAAGGATATTAATGATGAGGAAAAATGGCAACAATAAGAGCTTTTTTTAAAGAATGACAAGAAATATACTCAAACATTAATTAGTAACATTCTATCTCTGGATAATAAGATTATGAGTAGTATTTTTCCTTAATATTTATCTGTTTTTCTCACGTTTTCTACAACGACTATCTGTTCCCTTATAATTGGGGGGCGGGGGAAAGAACAAAAGATAAATAATGAAAAGTACATAAAAGCCTCTGAGAAAAGTCTATAAAATGCTGGAGCAGACCTGATGGGACCAAGTAGATCGTTACTTCCAAAATCAGAGCCCTAGATTCCCCTCTACACTCTTAAATGCTTGTTATCACCACCTCGTTATATATACTTACATTTACCACAACATTGGAACCTCCTGGACTATCACTGCCACATCTCAACTCTTTCACCATCCCAAAAATGCTTATTACAGTGCTTTGCACAAAACAGGTGCTCAAGGAATGTAGTATAAATTGATTTATGAGAGCACGGTGATTACAGGATGGATATGAGCAGGAAAGGACCATCAGGGGAAAGAAAAAACTAAGGGTCCGGGTGCTCCAGAGCCTTGAAACTTCACGTAAATATCTGAAATCAGAGAAGCTGATGGAAGAGTCAAAGGTCCAAGAAGTCAGGCAGGGTTTGGGGGATTAGGGTATTTAAAAAAAAACAAAAAATAAAAAACATCTAGGAAGTCAGTTGACGTGAGGGCACTGAAAGCCAAGATAGCAAAGCACCACTGAGACTGCTTTCAACTTTCTTTTAAGCAGGGTGGTCTTAAGAGCAAGTGTGCTTTGTGGTTATCAAGAGGTGCCCCTGAATACACCAGGTCCAGATGGTCTGACTGAAAACAATTTGGCCACAGAAATTAAGTCAACTGAGCAATTTAAGCCAACAATAGAAGATTCATAGGAACAATCTAGTCCCACAACAGAATGTCTTTAAAAATGTCATTTATTGTTCTTTTCTCCAAATTTCAAAAACAATGCATTATTAGACTAATAAGCATAGCAAACTTAAAATGTCCAAAACTGAGCTCCAGATCTTGCCTCCCAAACTCCATCTTCCTGCAAACCTCCCATCTCATTAATACAGTTCTCTTCTAGTTGCCCAGGCCAAAAAAACTGGATCCATTCATGACTATTCTCTTATCTTATACTGCCCCTCCACCCACAAACACACACATACACACACACACACACACACACACACACACACACACACACACAGAGATAACACACACAAGTCCTGATCCCCAGGGAACACCTTTTGAGCTTGCTGTTCTTTCTGCTATCATATGTTTTCCCCAGATATCCACCTGGGGACCCACACCTCATCTCCTTTAGATCTTTACTCAAAAGCTACTTAGACAAGAGATACCTCCCCTGATGACCTTATTTAAAATTGGAACCCCTCCCAAACACTCCATCCCCCTTCCCTGTTTTACTTTTGTCTGTAGTACTTTTTACCGTCAAACCAAGATATACTTTACTTAATTCTTTTGTCTATTCTCTCTCCCCACTAGTTTGTACCTTCTTGAAAGCAAAATTTCCTTGTCTTTCTTCTTTATTGCTTTAGCCCCAACATAGAGAATATGCCTGACATTTAGAAAGAGCTTGATAAAATTCTGTTGAATTCATTAACAGAATATAAGTAAGCAAAATAATTCCACCCAGGCAAATATTACTCAGACCCTGATGTATAGTTGTCCAAATACTAATCTATACATTATTGTTATCCTATAAATATAGGATTACATCACAGATACTGTTTGAACCTGTATGTTTATTTTACCAGACTATTATTGGATATTCCGGATGTTCCAACTAAATCTTATTATCCCAAATTTCCACTTCAACAAACATCAAAGAATAGGAATAATGGACTGGAAATGAACTTGAAGTATAATAATAAATACATAGGGAAAAACTGAAAAGTTAAATTTCAGAATGGGCAAAATCTTTAAAGATAAAGGTTGCAAAGCAGTCATAATCATGGACCAAAATTATCAAGGAATAGTGTCTGAAGAACATTCATTTTATGGGTTTTTTTTTTCCTTTACCAAATAGTTACATTGATCAACTTATTTTTGACTAAATTGTTTTCAGTAGAATAACCTGGAGCTGGTGTTGACAGAAGTCAACAAAGACATAGGGAGAGCCAAAAGCTTTCAGGAGCATCCTGATTCTGACAAAAGCAGGAGCAGAAGGCCTAGAATCATGAGAAGATCATCATAAATGTTTTCTTTGAAGGACTTCGGGGCCTCAGACCATGGAAATTATCCTACACTTCAATTTCACCATCCATCACATCAAGACAGAAACACCCCTCACCTCTCTACTCAAGGATGGGCAAATAAAGATAAGCCAGACATCTCTGAGATTTCAAAAAACAGTCTTGGCACTGCTCAGTGGGCTTTTTCAGAGCCAAAAGCCAATAGGATGGATATTTGGAGTCCAGTGATCCTCATCTCTTTTTACTTATACTGCTTGGAAATTCATATGAGGGCACTGTGAGGATTTGTTCCACATCCGTCACCCTTGTTGACCACTTCGGTTCCTTGACCACTATGTATCCTCTGAAAACCATCCAGTTGGTGGAAATTTTAAGAGTTGAGGCTGACTTCCCATTACCTGAATAAAGTGGATGGCTTTTTTTGTTGTTTCTTTTCTAAGAAAATGGAAATCGGACTCCCTGTTTTGTATAATCAGTTCAACTGCTGAGTTGAGATGTCACCACAATAGTACTGGGCTTTGGAGCACCTGGGTGGCTCAGTCAGTGATGCATCTGCCTTTGGCTCAATGACCCTAGGGCCCTGGGATTGACCCCCACATTGGACTCCCTGCTCAACAGGGAATCTATTTCTCTCTCCCTCTGCACCTCCCCCTGCTTGTGCTCTCTCTCTCTCTCTCTCTCAAATAAATAAGTAAAATCTTCACAAAAGAAAGAAAGAAAGAAAGAAAGAAAGAAAGAAAGAAAGAAAGAAAAAATACTGTGCTTTAACCACATACAACCAAATACAAAACCACATACAAAGGGGATTGCTGAGAGGGAACACTCAGTTGGCATCTACAAAGGACTCGGTCTTCACATTAAGGGAGGAGAAAGACCAGCCACTCTTCAGCTATTCAACTCAGGGCCCATCTTGAAGAGAAATGAAAAAAGGAAGAAAATAATATTCTGAATCTACTATGTGGCATGCCCTGTGCTGGTGCTTTCACATGTGTTACCTTAGTTAATCCTCACAACCACCACATTAATAACAACTACCTGTGATATGGGTGTCATTATACCAATTACACGGATGAAGAAAGTGTGGCTCAAAGAAATGAAGTAATTTCTAAGAAGCAAGGTCAAATTTTGGAATGTTCTTAAAACTTCTATCTCCTAGTTCATTGCCCTAGTCTAGCCATGCTGTATTTTTGGTCCTCAAATTTAAATGGAATAATGGTATCTAGAATTGAGGAAAATGGGAGGAATAAGAGGTGACTGCTAAAGAATATGAGATCTCTTTTTGGGATGATGAAAATGTTCTAAAATTGGTTGTGGTGATATTTGCCCAACTCTGCGAATATACAAAAATCCATTGAATTATATACTTTACACGGGTGAGTCGTAGGGTATGTGAATTACATCATAATAAAGCAGTTAACAAAAAATAATATTTAATGGAAGGCCTTCCCTGCTATACCAGTGAAGTCACAAAATTTTAATAATCAATATATCCTGAGGTTCAAAGCCTTTGCTTTATATCTCTTCATAATTTTATATGGTGGCAATAAATCAACGGTTCTTGACAGAGATGGTGAAACAGATCCGAACTTCCCCATTCCAATTGGTGGGGGAAATGCCCAGTTAACTGCAGCTGAATGGAGGTCAAAACCATAATCCTAAGTAGAAACAAAATAGTAAAATTTTCTCTAGCATAGACCCTCTCCCATATCAAGTATCTGCCCCCACTCCTCACTTTTCCTCCTTTTCCATCACCACCACCATAATCTTGTGGTTACACAATTTCATTCAGAGTCAAAATCAGAAATTAGCTAAAGAAGCTATGGTATTCTTCTGATTCTAAGATGGTATCCTTTTAAGATGAATCATCAATTTAATAACAACTTTCCAAGGAATAAAAAATGGAATATCACATTAAGCACATACATTGTACACTGAGCATTTCAGAAGTGTTCAAAAGTGAGAGAAAACGCACCTTAAATTTAAAAAAAAAAATGGAGTAATTCCCACAAAAGTGGTAATCCAGTTAACATATGATTTCTCCATATTTGAAGAAAAACAGAATCAGAGTGCTGATGAATCTTTAATGAGAGAAATACAGCCCTGAGACTACAGAAAAAAACAGTGGTATTTATTGCTGGGTTGAGTGGGCAGCTTCCCAAAACCTATCAAATGCTCAAAGGCCATGCCCTACTCATTCATTTTGGCTGGGATGAACCTTCACCCCCATTTCACAAGGGTAATAGAGGAAGGGGGAAAGGGTGTGGCTTTGGGCATGCACACTGAAATCTACATGCTCTCAGAAGCCTGAAGAAGTGTGCATACTTGCTGGGACTTCGTGGCCATCACCAGCGTGCTACAGAACTTTCAACAAAGAATTGGAAATTTGGACCACCCAAGCTCTGACAAACTGTAAAGCCTAATTCCTCACTGTCCACAAAAATAAGTAAAGAAATAAAAATTTAACAAGTTAAAATTTTAAAAAATTAAAAAAGACTACTTAAGAGAGAGCAGAAAGGGAACCAAATCCTGCCCATAAATGAATGCTTTGGCTCTGTAGTATTGATCAGCCCCCTGCAAGGACGACTTGGTTTGAATCTCTGCCACCAGCTTAATCATGGGAAAGATCTGCCCAGCCTAGCACCCCTTGATTCTCTTCTGCCTAAAGAAATAAGACCTGGGATCTCCCCTCACTATGTCAGCAAAAGGAATTAAGCAGGGCAGAGTATAAATCTCTGTTGTGCTGCTCTTGCCAATAAATTGATTTCCTTAATTCTGGACTACGTATACTCCCTGCCTACTCCATCCCCTACTGGATTTGAGCCTGCTGAAACCTCAGGTATTGCTTGGTGGGAAACCCAGGAAAACTCCAAAACCATCCATATATCCACATGATGAAGTTTCTTCATGACAAAGGCAGTGCAAAACGTCATCCAACTGGTGATAATATAAGACAAGATTTTCAATAGTGAGTTCCATAAAGGCAGAAACTACCATACCTGCACTGGGTGTTATACACAAATAATGAATCATGGAACATTACATCAAAAACTAAGGATATACTATATGGTGACTAACATAACAAAATAAAAATTATTATTAAAGAAAAAAAGGAAAAAAAAGAAGAAACTACCATACCTACTAGAACAGAGGTTGCAGATACACTTTGCAGAAAGATTTTCTAAGGGAAAATTTTTAATTATATTATTACATATGAGTTAAAAGTAACTCTAAATTGTAATTACATAAGAATATTATTTTATTTTGTAAATATAGCACATTACATACTGGAATTCAGTAAGAATGTATATATTCTGGATTTCTAGTAATGTTAGCTTTGAAAAAATTATAATTCAAATGGCTAAAAAGTTGGTATCAGCAAATGTGGGTACATAGCAGAGCTATGGTAAAGAAGTCCTCATATTCATATGATTGAGACTACCAAACAATTTTTAAGTCCATTAGTAATATATATTTACACATAATAGACTTACATAACAATTTTATTTTAACTTTAGACATATAAATGTACATTTGTTCATTGAGTCATACCTATTTATTCATTGAGAATAGGTACGTTGATTGAAATTGGTCATTTTCTTTTTTGCATAAACTGAACTCATAATTCAGGGTCTACAATTTCCAGCTTAGGTTTCTTTAAAGAGTAATGAAATCTTAAAGACACTTATGAAGAAATCAAATGGATACTGGTTTTTACTACATTGTTATACCTATCTTTTGCAGTTATTTCTCACACTTCTAATTCCACAGCTATATATATTTTTTAATGATCAAATTAATGAGCCTTTAGAAAGTATCCAACCTTATCCTTACATATATACTAACTTTATTTTTATACACATATCTTATTGGTTTTCTCACTAGGAAACATGGATAATTTCTCTACGGAGAAACAGTGCATTATAATAGGAAAAGAAAGGACACTTATATGTCAATTATATCTCAATAAAAACGAAAAAGACAAATAGACAAACAGACAAGCATAAAAACAGTAACTTTGTAGCCCTTCCTTAGAATGGGAAGGAACTATAATTAAACTGATATGTGTGGTTTCCAAAGAAACTAACAGGAAAACAAGTATAGACTTTTTTGTTAAAACATATATGAGAGTGTGAAGTAAAAGAATGTGTAATAAATGTAGCAAGTAGAACAACAAAACAGAGTGCTCAGAAACATAAGACCTGGTTCAAGTGCCTGTTACACCTCTTTCTAGCATTGTGACCTTGAACAACTCACTGCAGCTTTCTGGAACCTGGGTTCTTCCTCAATAAAATGAGAGGGTGGTCCACGATCCAAAATTTTCAAACTATAATCCTGAGTTCTGTGTACCCACCCCCAGGCTGATAGATGCTCTGTCCTAGCAGAGGAAAGTGAGACACACATGCACCCACATTCACACACACTCTTTCATAGCTGTACCCACATGAGCATACCCTCCATAAAATAGTGACTCAAAGCTATCTGCTTTACACATCAGACATCTGGGGAAGATCTTATTAGTTTTCTGGCCAAAAAAAAAAAAAAAATTGGAAACCACTGGGGTAGATGACATCAGAGTTCAGGCCAGCTCTAACTTTCTCTGATTCTTCTTTCCATACTGCCATTTGTGCAGAAGGCACTCAAACAAATATAAGTTGCTGATGGTGTCTGTTGTGAGTATTGCAAAACTGAACACTCAACTATCAAGAGCTGCTGGAATTAAGCTTCTCTCAACATGCAAGATCACTCACAATTCTGCACATGTTTAAGATTAAAAATGTGCAGCCTAATTAGCAAAGAAAGAAAAAAAGTTAAAAACCTGGCTGCTTAACTTTGGCATTGCCTTCAAATTATATTCTCATTTGCAAATGTTACCACTGGATTTTTTTCACATGTATTTGACATTTTATTTCCCTGTTAAGGCAAAACTCAAGAAAAAAAGAAAAGAAAAGAAAAGAAAAGAGAAGAAAAGAAAAGGAGGAGGAGGAGGAGAGAAAGAAAAAAGAAAGAACCAAACAAGCAGCATGTAGGAGGCTAGAAGAGAACAGCTTGATAAAGATCACCGGAAGATTGCTGCCTCTAGAAGTTCAAGAGCCTTGTAATAAATAACCCTGTATAATTCTAAAGAGGTCTGAAATGTTTAACTGGTTTTTAAATGTGAGCAAATACACATACACACAGCAGTCTAATATGCTTTAGCTTCATATCCTGAACACTATAAAAATGTCCCATTATTGGTGTTCACAACACTTTAACAGCTTGGATAGATTATATTCCTTAAGGGAAGAAGGCAGCTACAATGTAAGGTTCAAGTTCCTGAAGTTAGGACATTAAAAAAAAAATAAAAACCTTCCCATACAAAGAATTAATTTCTCTCAAGCAAAAGACAAGAAGTGAGAATGTGTTCAATTAATCCCATGTATCAGACAGAGCCAGTGGAAATTCTCAGCCTCATAGGTGATTTTTGCAGAAAGGTTTAAACTAGCATTTTCCCAAGAGATCCTATCCAGGTGTGTTAGAAGTGTAAAAGCATGAATATATGGAAGAGATTTGCATATTCATTGCACAAAGTTTACATAAACTGACAAAGTTCGAACAGTTGATTCTCAAGCATTTTTCAAGTTCACATTTTATTGCTGCTACCTCTAAGTTAGGCAGTTGGAAAATTTACTGATCTATATTCCTTCTCACTCGGCTAATAATACTGTCCTGGGTCCTGCAAGGAGAAGTACATTACTTAATCCATAAAATTGGAGGTAGGATTATGAGATGTGAGCATTGAAAGGGTTTTGTTCTCCACCTCTCTGACATACAGAATTAGGGAAGTAAGGCAAGGTTATCTGAAATTTTCCTGTGGTCCCTCAAAGTTGATGAACCACAGTTTGGAAAGCATTGAGCAAATGGGGGAAAATGCATAGAAATCCCCCTGAGTTTGGAGTATAGACTTTGGAGTCAAATAATAATGGGTCCTTGTCCCAGCTCTGCTTTTCCCTAGCTAAAATTTGGCAAGTCACTGAAGCTTTCAGAGTCTTTATTTTCTCATCTGTAAAATGGGGATGATATTAAAGACTGTTTCATAGAGTTGTGCAAATTTAAAAAGATGCCTGTTAAGTGTCTAGTAGAATGAACTAGACCTTGTTCATTATTGTTTTTAGAACCATTAACTCTATCCTTTGCTGCATGACTTTGATGTTTAATAGCATCAAAAGAGAGAATTTCTCCTGAGTAAATTTCTATAACCAGACCTTTCATATTCCACATTAGCACAAGAACTAAGATTATTCATGGAATAGAATTCATATATCCAAAAAAAAAAATGCTTTGGCAAACTAAGGTTATAGGTCATTAATCCAGTTGCCACATCACCAGTCCCACACCTGGTCATGTTTCAACAATGAGCTAAGGTCACCGTGCCCTTCTGTACCACCTTAGAGCCCCCCAATACTTCTCATGGTCATTACCCTTGTTTGTATCCACTTTTTAAAAAGAGCCTGTCTGAACCATTTAAGAAATGAGGGTACAGGGGCGCCTGGGTGGCACAGTCGTTAAGCGTCTGCCTTCGGCTCAGGGCGTGATCCCGGCATTCCGGGATCGAGTCCCACATCAGGCTCCTCGACTGGGAGCCTGCTTCTTCCTCTCCCATTCCCCTGCTGTGTTCTCTCTCTCACTGGCTGTCCCTCTGTCAAATAAATAAATAAAATCTTTAAAAAAAAAAAAAAGAAATGAGGGTACAATTAGGCATTAATTGTTTTCCCCCTTTCGGTTCTTCCATGTTAAAAAGAGGGGATAAAGAAACAAAACTCAGCAACTAGTAGGAAAGAGGATGTTAGACCCAGCCCTTGGCTGAATTTAATTTGAGGCATTTCAGTATGGTTATTTCTCAGAGTCATTGAGGGCTAATGGTGCAATCCGATTTTGCCCAGATGAATTTCCCATGACAAACGATATTGGCTCATCATTTGTGGTCGTGACTGAGTGCCAGTATTTTTCTTCCTCCAAAGCTTGGGTAGGACAGCATGGAGCTCTTATGTTCCTTGGGACATTTGTTTCCAATTTTGCAAACACTATGAATGTGGTTATTTTTGTAGCTCTGTTAGGAAAGTGCATGGCATTTGGTTTTTCTTGTTGGAGTTAATTATAAATCATTAGGGTTCCAGTGCCCACAACAAAGTCCTTGGACCTTGAAGCTCAATCACTGGTGATTGCGATAGTCCTGCCCACAGTCCCCCACCTCTTGCTAAATCCTCCATTTCTCATTATAGAGAAGGAAGGAGGAGGGGGCGTTATTTTAAGATGTTTTTATTGGCTTCTAAATGTGAAGCTTTGGTTCCAAGGTCGTCTTTTTTCCCAGAGCAAGATAAACTTTTTTGGGTTGTAAATCATGGGATTTTTGCATCATTTGACAGGGTCCATGTTTAAAAGCCATTCCGATTGCCTTGCTGATGACTTAGAAGCAGAAAGAGTTGCCCACGCATCATAAAAAGGACCCTTTCAGTAGCACTGGGCCTACACCCAAATCTGTTGCTTTAGAATGATAAATCATTCTATTTTCACCCACTCCCCACTTCAGTCCCCCATTTATAGAAAACACCATGTGACCTGACCAGTAACTTTAGTTCAAGCCACTGGCAAAACTGGGAGGCCCTGAGATAACAAAACTCAAGATAGGCGGCCCTCGTCCACCTCTGAACTGACCGCTCTTCCTGCCCAAAGTCAGGAACCCACATCACTAGGCTGCCCCAGACCCCCTATAATTACCCACCTCATCTCACTCTCCAGGATAGCAGACAGAGTCCCAAGTTTTTCCCATTAAAATATCCCTGTCCCAAATGTCATTTTCCCATAGGGCTTTGTTTCCTGCTAGATAGTAAATGAGTAATCTAATTTTTAAAAAAGTCTGCATTCATGTATCAGTAGGTGCCAAACAGATAATGAAGAGAGAAGACTTGTTTTCTACTTTTTTTTTTTTTAATCTCTGAACTCTCTCTTCATTCAAGGCTTTCTTTGGTTGAATCAGAGTGGGCAGCTGACACGCTCTTGGTCACCCCCAAAACCTGGTACAGTATCTGGCACCCAGTAGACTTCAAGAACTATTCGATGAGTGAATGAGGGCCCATCCAACTTTTCCTTCCTTCCTGCACCCTTGGCAGACCCTGGAGGTGAGATGGGCTTGGAGCACAGCTTGCACACCACGGAGTTAAGGAAATATATTCAAAAAGCACCCTAGTTGGCCCTGAAGACAACTAAGTCCTACCTTGCCACTTCATAGATGAAGAAACTGAGGCCCAGAGAGGGGAAGTTTCCTTCCCAAGGTCACACAGTGAGTGACTGGAACAGAATCTGTTTCAAGTCCCTTGACTCCCAGGTCAGGGCTCATCCCCCACATGGTTTGCTTCCATGTTCTTTACTTTTTAACATAAGCCTTCTGGAGAAGAACTTGAGACAGGTGTTCTCAAGAGTTTCCTAATGAGGATTTACTTTTAATCACATACACACACATAACAAGCCTTCTGATTATGGAAGGAGCAGAAGCTTCTGGTCCTGAATGTCCCCCCATCCTTTTCCACCCCCAGGAATCTCCACAAACCAGAGACACAATCATGACAATCAGCTTGAAAGCAAACATGAAGAGCTTGGAGATCATCTTAGTGTGGCTTCCCTTGAAAAGCAGACCCCAAGACAGAAATCCTAGGAAGCACTGTGAGGAAATGAGGGAGGAAGTAGGCAGAGAAGGTAGGCAAGCCCATCAAGGATGTTTTGAGGCACCAGTCACACCGTTACTAAAGGGTATTAGAGCCTCTGTGCCATCCATCCCATCTGGAATCCTCTCAGAGGCTGTGTAAACACACCTCAGAATGGTCCCCTGAAGGGTGAGGAAGCTAGGGTATTTATCCTCTAACTCCCGTCCCATATCAATAGAAAACCAGTAATAAGTATTAACTCTCTAGGGCTCCTCGCCTTCCCCGCAAGACCCCCCGAGTCTCAGCAGCCAGACAGCCCACTCATGCAGGGGCAGGAGACTCAGCCTGTAAGGCAGGTGTCTGCAGATGTGCCCTGTATCTGCTGCAGAGAACAAACAGGTGATCAAAAACTACCACTATTCCTAAAAAAAAAGGGGGGGGGACCTACTCTTGAGAAAGCCCTGTGTAAGATTGGAGGTAGAGTTTTAGCAGCACAAAGAAATTATATGAAACCTGGTGGGAGCCTGACCTCTTCTGCAAATAATATCCTTATTCCTAGAAAGCTCTTCCTCCTGCTCATTCTTCAGGTTTCAGCTTCAAAATAAATAAGTAAAGTGTCCTGGGGAGGCTTTCCCTTCCTTGCTCTCATGCCCTTCCCTTTGGTAATACTCTTGCTTATAAATGTGTATTCAGTGTCCATCTTCCCCCACAGATTCTACGCTCTGAGTGCAGGAACATGTCTTTCTATCTCACTTCTATGCTGCCAGAACCTAACACAAAGCCTGAACACACAAGGTGTTTGAATAAATACGTAATGTATATCAATTGCTCCTTCTATTTAATATAGCTTCATTGTGGGTCGTATTTGCTTAGCATGGGTGGATTGAATTAGACCTCCTGGCTTGTTTTTGCCTCTTTATACTTGGTCAACTGAGTTTCTTCTGTGGATAGTAAGCGAGGCTACTTCTCAAAGAAGCTTAGGTCGGTAAAAACTCAGGTGAGAGGATCTCATCAAGTTTCATTAAATGAAATTTGCTAAAACTTCCTCCCTCTAACCTCTTTACTGTCAGGACCCATTTATAAAGCACAGGGCTACAACTATAAAGAATTTAATCAGGTTTCCTCTTTTCTTGAGAGGATGAAAATTTAGCTTCCTCATAGAGTGTAAGTTGTATGATGTTATCACTGCCTGTTTTGGGAAGGACAAGCCTACTCCACTTAATGACTAGCATTTTCTCTGTATTTTATATTCTTGGAGACTTTCACAGCAGTAGACAATGGTGAACTGGCAGAAGAGCTGCCCCCAGAGAGCGGAGGGAGAAATGCATGAGTCATTCTTTGGGGACCATCCTTCGATTTTCTACCAATGTGTTTTTGGTCAAGACAAATAACCGTAACCCACTCATACTAACTCATGTAAAGGGTGGAGGTAGTTATTGTAAGACTCAGGAAAGACAAGAAACAAGGCATATTTGGGGTTTGGTCTCTAACACTCTCTCTCTCTCTCTTCCCCTCCTGCTTTCATTCTCCACATTCCTCTAACAACCACCTGTTTCAGGATTTCACTTGAACGTAGCTATTATGTTCCTCTCTTCATACATTAATATTTTAATTCTACCTCCTACCACTAACTGGCAACTAGCTCTTTGTTTCTCAGTTCCATATCCCCAAAAGAGGAATGTGATCTGCCCTGCTGGTTTGAGTTGGAACGAACTGTAATAACAAGTCATGGGTTATTGACAAGCCCATAGCACTGCTAACTTTAAGATAAGTTTGCACTCTGGTTCCATCAGTATGGTAGGAAGGAAAGTAGGAAGAAACAGTTCCAAGGCAAAGAATGCAGACATGCCCACTCAAGTGAGAGTGAAGGCAGAATTTCCTAAAAAAGGAGTGTAAATGGTACCAACAACCCAAAATACTAACTACCCTAATCCTCCCCCAACATGGGTGGGTATCTGGTGGCTCAGGATGCAGAAATGTAAATTAAGACTATTGTATCAGAGCCTCTTTCCACTGTTCTTCGGCAGGCTGACCACTTCCAACTACAAGCATCTATGACTGCCTGGGGCTTTTCTTAGTCATAGGTGCACACTCAGACCAAGCTAGAGGTGTCTGAGTTGAGGGCACCAGAGGCAGCATCTACTCAGTGACAAATGGGAGTTGGTAAATACCCCAGACACCCTGACCCTTAGGTGGGACAACTCTGAGGCATGTTCTACACTTTTCTCCCAGGGGTCCAGACTATAACTGAGCCCACAAAGACAAGCTGCTCAACAGCACAGAATTTTCCAGATGAAGAGTTTGAATCAACACTTTGTCAAGGACTGTCCTCCAGATCTTGTTCTCCTTCCTCTGTGTCATGGTCTCCTTGCTCCTATCCTATGAAGCAATCACCAAAAAACATTTAGGGACAGCAATGACGAAATTCACAAACATATCATTTCCTACAATAAGGTGTGTTTGCCCTGTGTGTTTGTTCATTATAAACACAGATCTTCTCAACTTGTGGAACAGGTTGTGTCTCAGCAATAAAAACAAGAATTTACACCAGCTTACCAAATGAACCCAGTGGTCCAGCCTCAGAAAGATTTTCATAGTCAGAAGAATTCAGTCAACAACCAAAAAGGTAATTTAAAAACAACACAAGTTCTTCAAATGGAAAGGTATACTACGTCCATGCTTAAGAACTCAACATCAACTTCATAAAGATGTCAATCCTGGCAAGTTAATACATAAATTTAATGCAATGCAAATAAAGATTATCAGCAGTATTTCTGAACTATTTTCATATGGAAAAATAAACAAGTAAAACTAGCCAGAAAAATCCTATTAAAAAAAGTAATGAGGTCAAACTAGCCCTGCCAGATATTAAAATATGATATAAAGCTACATTAATTAAAGCAACATAATAGTGGTCCATAAATAGACATATCAGTGGAATATTCCAGTAATAGACCTAAAAACATACAGGAAATTAATATATGATAAAGATGTATTATTAAAGAAACAGTACTCACACAATGGGTAGCCATTTAGAAAACAAAAAATTGAATCCACTCCCCTAACCTCAAAACAAAATAAATTACAGATGGAGCAAACATTTAAATGTAAAAACTGAAAACCACAAAATTATTAGAAAAAAAGGCAGAAATTATTGTGCAATCTCAGAGTAGGGTAGGCTTTCTAAGCATGACATGTAAATCAGAAGTCGTGGAAGAGAAGACCGACAAATTTGGCTACATAAAAATTTTAAAAATTTGTACAGAAAAACCTCCATACCTAAAGTCAAAAGAATGCCTTTTAAAAATGGGATAGATTTGTGCAATTCATATCATAAAGAGCTCAGTTCCCTAGCTCCTAAAAATTATTATGCAAAATCAACAACTCAATATTTGCCAAATGATGTGCCAAGGTTGCAAGCAGACAGTTCATAGAAAAGAAAGTACAAATACTCCGAAAACATGATTAGTTTCAGTTGCAATAAGTCTAAAAGGAAAATACACTCTTCTGTCTCTCCTTTACTCTCACACTACTTCACTTCTAAAACCTGAGGTGTGGGTCTTCCACACATGAGGCAATTCTGCAACTCCAGCTGGGTGTCCCATGATTTAACTCAATTCTGACACTACCTACGTGAAGACGGCATCAGATCCCACAGGTGAAGGGCTCAGTCCTACAAGACTGCCCCCACTTCAGAGGTGAATCACAAACCCAGATTGTTATCTGTGCTTCTGATTCATTGGCTATAAATGGGGAGGTTCCCAAGTTCCCCTCCTTCAGATCATTAAATCTGCTAGAGCAGATTACAGAACTCAGAAAAGCAGTTTACTTGCTAGATAATCAGTTTGTTATAAAAGGATATAGCTCAAGAGCCGACTGATAGAAGAGATGCACAGGGCAAGGTATGGGGAAAGGGGCACGAAGCTTCCATGCTCTCTCTGAGTGTGGCACTCTCCCAGCACCTCAACATGTTCACCCACTCAGAAGCTCTCCAAACCCCATTCTTTTGGGGTTTTATCGAAGCTTCATTACTTATGTACAATGATTGACTGATTCAACCTCCACCTCCTCTCCCCTCCAAGGTAGGAGGGAGGGGTACTGTAAATTCCAATCCTGGTTGGTTCCCCTAGCAACCAGGCCCACCCACAGGGGCTTTCCAAAAGTCACCTCATTAACATAAACTCAGGTGTGGTTGAAAGGGGTTTGTTATTAATATCAAAAAATGCTCCTATCTTTCAGAAAATCCCACAGGTCTTAGGAGATTTGTACCAGGAATCAGGGCCAAAAAACAAATATATTTCTTATTATAACTAATACCTAATACTAAATCTTAGTACTAATAAGATGAGTGCAATTAAAATCATAGTTGAAATACCATTTTTCACATATCAAATTGGACACATAGAAGTTTAATGTCACTCAGTGTTGGTGAGGATACTGGGGAACAGGCAATCTCACACATTGTTAGTGCAAGTAAAAAGAGCAAAATCTACCGAAATTTAAATGCACATATCTTTTGATTCAGCAGTTCTATTTCTGTGGGCAATTCAGAATCCTCTCTAAAACAGTGTTCAGGATGCTTTTAGGCAATGGGCTTGAGCAATGGAAACTTGGGCAAGACAAAAGGGCCCAGGGTGACCACTAAGCTGACACAAACAGGCTCATTAAGTGACCCACCTTAAAATAGCCATAAGCCCTAACCACCAATACAACCAGGCACAGTTTCTAAGTTTACCAAAAAAGAGAAAATTCCATATGTCTGCATATTCCTCCTCGCTCCACCCTATAACTGTGGTCGCTCACCACCACCTCATGGTAGACAATTTCTCCTTTGCTGCCCTGCCTGCTGATTCCTTGCAGTGTATTCAATAAACTTTTATCTCATTTGTTCTGCCTTGGGTGAGTTCTTTCACCCCCATGCCACCAGCCCCCACACAACTGGGTCACCCCACACAGAGTCAGTAAACTTTTTCTGTAATGGGCCAAAGAGTAAATATGTTAGGCTTTGGGCCATGTTGTCCCTGTCTCAACTATTCAACTTTGTTGTTGAGTGTGAAATCTGTCCTAGACCATAATTGAATAAATGAGCATGGTTGTGTTCCAATAAAGCTTTATTTACACAAAGGTGTGGGTGGGATTTGGCCTGTGGGCCATAGACTGCCAACTGTTGCTCCAGAACACAGTAGAATCAGAAAGGCTAGGCACACCTCCACTGTGGCACAGACCATTGCTGTCCCAAACTCCATTTCTTCCCCATAGTAAAAGATCTGCAGCCAGGACCTGGATGGTCAGAGACTGCATTTCTCAGACCTCTTTGCAGATTGGTGATTATATAACTAAGCTCTCAGTGATGTGTAAGCAGAAGTTCTATTTCCAACCTCTGGTTCATTTGCTTGAGACTAAATCTCTATTTTGACAGTGACCAAAATGACATTAAAGCCATATACTGAAAATGGCAGAGCTGCCATCATTCAGGGTGCCTGAATGACTGGATGGGACAGAGTAGCCACAGTCCTGCACATAAGAGAAATTGTTCCAAACATGGTCTGAGGACAGAACCTTTTTGCTTCACAATCTCTTTCTGAGAAGTTAGCATTCCTGATAAAATGCTTAAGCAATTTCCTATGAACTTGAATGGGATTAAGGTTTGCTCTGGGAAACCAATTACCCACATGCCCAATTACCCATACGCTCAGTTGCCAACTGTCAGTCAAAGGTCTAGTGACCTTCAACCAGACTTTCTTTTCTTTCTGTGTCTACTCTAACAGTGATTATCTAACTAAACCGTTTTCCTATCAAGATTCCCTGACAAAAGTGAATTTGAGAAGTGGCCTTCTAGGGTCCATTTCCCTCATGTGCATGATCATAAGACTCTGATACATACTTACAGCTAAATTGTCTAAAAAGTTTTCTTTAACACTTGGAACACCCACCTGATACTGAAACAAGATTGAGAAGTCTTTTTTTCTTTGAGCCATTAAATTTTGTCTCTATTGCAGCCACCTAATCTACCTTAATACATTCACTCTTTATAAATTAGTGTAATTTACTAAATACTTACTATATGCCAGAGATTATACTAAGCAATTGACATGCATTATATGTCACCAAATGCAATTTCTTCCCCATAGTATAGATATGCAGCGGGGATCGCATGTCCTGTTGACTGTGCCCTGATACGCGGCTGTGCCCTTGAAACAGGGAAGAGCTCAGATTTGCAGTCTTGGGAGCCAGAGCTCTGTGCACCCGCTCACCGTGGCCCTGAAGGAATGGAAGGTTTTTCTAGGAGAGCCTCTTTGGTTCTTTCAGTGAACCAGCCTCTTGGGGCTGGGAAGAATTCAGCTTCACCAGCAACAGAGTCTGGCAGGAAGAAAGAAACAGAGGACTGGATGCCCACCCATCATTTCAGACTAAGAAAAAAATCCTAAAATTCATAGAAATGTTCAGGTCATGTAAGTCTCAGGAGAGATATTTGGAGTTCTTGCATATAAGGAAAAGTTTAAGCAATCTATTGGAAAATCAACCATCTATGTATCCATCCCTTCACTACACAAATAATTTTTGAGCACATACTGTGTGCTGGAATGAGCAGAACACTGGGCAGGGGTGAGAGAAAGTGTTAAACAGGGAGGTGCTAGTCAAGAGTACTAAGTTTCAGTTATGCAAGATTAGTAAGACCTAGAGATCTACTGTACAGCATGGTGCCCATAGTTAACAATACTATATACTTAAAAATTTGCAAAAACGGTAGATCTGAAGTTGAGTGTTCTTATCATTAAATAAGTAGGATGGGAAGAAATTCTTAAAGGTGATGGATACATTTATGGCATTGATTGTGGTGATAGTTTCATGGGTATAAACTCATGTTCAAACTCATCAGGTCGTATACATTAAATATGTGCAGCTTTTTGTACGTTGATGATACCTCAATAAAGAGGTTTAAAAAAAAAACACTAGCAATATAACAAGATATTCAAAGAGATAGTCAAAGAGATGTGATTACATTTGTACCCTGTGGTTGTGGGGCAGTTCATATAAGCCGTCAAACATGGGATTGTCTTGTAATGTCAATTGTGTATTTTTTTAGCTGACACTTGCACGTCACCCCACCCACCTCCCCCAGAGTATCTACCCTCACCCAGGGGTAGGGGCATCCATGTATAATGATGGTTATATACAGCCAAATGCTTGCTTCATTGGCCGGCCCCCAAGACTGTAATTCTCCTCAAGGAGTCATTTCTCTGGGTTCAGACTGTGCAAATGCAAAAGTCGCCATTTAAATGCAAATAGTCCTGCAGCCATGACACATTACATCATTGTCATTCATTAACACCTTTCAAGTGTAACAGCAACCAGGAGGTCTAAGAAATCCTGGAGAGGGAGAGAATCTGAGAGAGTGCTTCCAGGAAGAATAAGGCTAGCTGGCCAGCCTCAGCAGGGGGATTGGAAGGGGTTTACCAAGAGATTAGATAAAAGTGAAGTGAGCACAAAAATTCTACTTGGAGTGGCTGAAGGACTCTTTTGAAGGAGAGACCAGGGGCAACAGGATAAACCGTAACAAAGTGAATCATGTCTGGTATTATGTAATTAACTACTCCTGTATATTTTTACATATATCTGAACCTCTTAATGGTTCACAGTCATTTTTGGAAGTAGGGAGGATATACCTTAATAACAAAATGAGAAAAATCTTTACTCAGCAGAACCCACCTACCCAAATAATTTTAGTTGGACAAATAACTAAATCAGAAGCTTTGAGGAGGGAGAAAGCCTCCAAGAGGCACCAGATGACCACTCTGGAGCTAATTTCAGGGTTTGGTTTTGATGGGGGGGGGGGGGAGTCTATAAATTGGGGACATAAGGTGAATAGCTTGGAAAATAAAGGAGTTTTCAAAGGCTATTTGGAGTAAGAGACAGGGGATGACCAGTTTGCTGGCAGAAGACAGAACAGGGATGAGACCTTTATTAGCTCTCTATAACATGGCCTATGGTAGAAATCATCTTCCTTGCTTCTTCATGAAATCTTCATGAAATCAAAAAATGCATTTTTGTTTATGTGCCCTAAAACTGAGGGTTCACCAAAGACCCTAGTGAATAGCAGGAGCACCAGCTTTGCTCAGGAGGTCTGCCACACCTGGATTCCAATTATAATTATTCAAACACCTCTAGTTGTACCAGACCCAATGCATAGAGTCTTCTGTTTAATGCAGGGTTATAGATGTGGAGATGGGATTTTTTTTTTAACGGTAGTAAAAAGGTCTGGGTATTCAAAATACAGTGTTTTGAATAGGACAACATCAATCATTGCTTCATTTTCAAAACCAGTTGCCTACTTTTTAAAACTGAAGGTGCCTAATTCTCAAAGCCAGGGGAACATAGTAGGAATAATTTCCCCATTTTCAGGAGAGATGTGACTTTCACTGGGCAAGACTAGAGAATTCCACCAAGGTCACTTTTCCCAATGATGACAAGAATCAAAGAACCTGGGTCTCCACTGAGAGACAGGCACAATCCATGGGGCCTGGGAGCCACATTTGAGCATAGAGCTTCGTGAAGCTGATCTAAAAATAAAATCCATTTTCCTCTCCATCCGAAGGCTGCTGAGACACCATTGGGTGGCACTATTTCTTACATTTTGAAATTCCAGACAGTCAAAGTAAGTCACGTTTCAAATCCAGCAGCAGAAAGAATAGCAGAGCATTCTCCAAGGAGCCTAGAAGTCGGCATTCTACCAAAGTATATCATCAAGACAGTACAACCACAGAAGGTTCAAGGTAAGTAAAATACAATGTCTTAGAAAATAACCCAACTCATATAAAAGACACGATCTACAGATTCAATGAGCATTAGCAACCTCATTACAATTTCCATGCAATTTGACATCCTAAAGAGCTCTACTCTTGGTTCAAGACGGATTGCCAGCAATTGCCACTCACTTCTGTTTAGGGGCTAATGGGCGAAGGCATACTGTTTTGTGGCTTTTGCTTTCCGCAAACATGCTTAAGCCTTGGTTAGTCGATTACCCCCATGACTCCTATATCCATTTACAGTAATTTCTATTAAGAAAAGTTCCACCTCTTGCACTAATGGGAGCTTTGACGATCAACTCAAGGTCCCCAGCTACTATGTTTAGCTACTATTCCCGCTTGGACTTCCAAGACCTTCCTCCGAATTATAGAAAAATGGATCTTTGAGGAGTGTAATGATTCTGATTACTCCTCCTCTCACACACACCTCACTAGCAGATAGAAATCAGCATGGGTGAAGCCAGGAAATCAACACTGAAAACAACTGTTATAGTTGTCATTGTCTGCCATAACACAACAGGCACACATGTCCCACACACAACGGGATTTTATTCAACAGAGCAATCCTGTATTAATTATATGTTTCACTGTTAATACTTTTTCACTAATTTAAATAGCTCCTTCCATGCTGCTTTCCCAGAGTAAAACCAGACATGTCCACTGCTAATTGCATTACAATAAAGATTCCATTATCACAATGAATTACATGTGCCAACTTTTTTCGGGGGCACAGTCCCAGCTCATGACAGCCAGAGGAGCAACAGGGGAAAAGGAAAAACCAAAAACATAAGTCATATATACAACAAGAGGAAAAAGACAATAGAGAATTATACCCAAGTTTGATGCAATGACCATGACTGGTGGTGGGAACCCTCCCTATTCAAGCCTGGTTCCTAGAAAACTAAGAAGAAAAAGCTCCAAAGCAGTGATTTTAAGCAAAGTCCTCTCCTTACTACTCAAAGTGTGGTCCACATGGTAGCAACAATGGCATTGCCTGAGAGCTTGATAGAAATGCAGAATCTCAGGCCTTACTTAGACCTACCGAATCAGGTTCTGCATTTTAATAAACATGCAGGTGATATGATATGTCTGCACATCAAACTTGAGAATTACTGCTGTTGTCAACAGTCACGAACATAGGATCAAATGCCCCCACTCCATTCCATGACACCACATGTGCCCATCAGTACTCAGATGTTATCTAGAGATAAGAAGGAAGGCAGACTATACTGACTTGACTGACTATAGCTAGAATAAACTAGTGTTATATTTCCTGGCATCAAGCAGAATGAAGTCTCAAAATGAGATGAAGTTAACCTATCAAAGACTAGTGACCTTTTTTGCACAGCTAATTGTTAAATCTACACCTTTACTATTATCAGCCTTCAAGCATCAGTTCACATGTTTTTTAATGGGTCAGTTATTTAATTAGGTTCTTTGTAAGACTGTTCACATTTTTCTATCATCCATGAAGAGCTTCCTGATAGGCCCACCAGGCTCTGTTATTCACTCAATACTCAGTACACATCGTCTTGCTTTGTTAGGGTATTTATTTATTTATTTATTTATTTATTTATTTATTTTATTTATATAGCTCATGTCCCCACTAGATTGTTACCTCTTTGAATTTATTAATACTTGAATTCATTAATGCAAGCCTTTTTTTTTTTTTTTAGAGCATCTATATAGGTTGGAATTGCTTTCAGCCCAGTGCATATCTTACAGTTGCTTGCAAATTTTCAGAATTCAATTCTCTTTCTGGCAGTTTTGGGACTGATGCAGAGGTTTAGCAATGTCACCCCGCACTCAGACTCTATCTTTCTTCTCGTCAGTCTTTACCATATTATCTTTTTATATTTGGGCTTCTTGGTTCAGCAATATGGTTGACTCAAGTCCAAACATCGCATCTTCGCACCACCACATTTAAGACTAGAGAGGAGCTAATCTCCTCACCCATCTCATTTTACTCAGAAGCAAAATCCCTCCCAGAAGACTTCCTTTTACATATCATTGGCCACAAATTGATCACATGGCCACGCCTAAATATCTGGAGCAAATCGGGAATGGGATTACCAAACTAGGTTCAAACCCTGGACTCAGGGAAGTAGTCCATATTCCCAGATAATATTGTAGGCTGAACAAAAGTGGGGGTCTCTAAACAGGAAGAAATGAGGAACAGCTGCTGCGTATGCAGCCAACAGTGTGTGATGCAACTACGACGCTCAAGGCATCCTTCTAGTCACTGCTTAAAATACAAAAATGAATTAGGCAACTGCAGGCCTAACTCACAACATTGCTTGTTCGCACTTCATAGACACTGAGTGCACTTAGCAGGCACTGGGATCCATGCACGATATGATCTCTGCCCTCCTAAGGCCCCATTTCCCTCATCCCTAAGCACACTCCTTGGAGCTAACCACTCTTCACAGTTTGACGTACATCTGTGTATGTGGATACCCCCACATTTATTTTTAGTAAAATGTTATCATAGTCTTACCAAACACTTACTATATGCCAAGGACTATTCTAGATGCTTGAAATAAAACAGTGAATGAGACAGATGCTTCAGAAGCATGCTTTGTTCACATTAAAATCAGCTTTTTTCTTTTAAAAAAAAAACATTTTATTTATTTATTTGACAGAGACAGAGACAGCCAGCGAGAGAGGGAACACAAGCAGGGGGAGTGGGAGAGGAAGAAGCAGGCTCCCAGTGGAGGAGCCTGATGCAGAGCTCAATCCCAGGACTCTGGGATCACGCCCTGAGCAGAAGGCAGACACTTAATGACTGAGCCACCCAGGCTCCCCAAAATCTGCCTTTTTCTCATGGTCATCTTGAAGGCCTAACTGTTTCTTTGTAATGGTCTTCTGTATCACATTCTATGCTTCTACCAAAATATATTTAACTAGTCCCTTTTTAACAGACAGTAGTGTTCTAATTTCCTACCATTGATGGCATACAAGATCTTGATGAACTTTCTTAAAATATATTCTATGAACACATACAGGGGTTCTTCTGTTGGATAGCTTCCTGAAGTAGCTTGCTAACATACTTTTTCCCTTTGTCTCCTCAACACGAGGCACAGTATTTTACACACAGTGGGTGTTTCACCATTTACTGAATGTTCAGTCTCCACCATCCCTACCCAATCAAGAACCCCTTGAACTTTCAACATGACTTTTTTTTTTATCATTTCAATAAGAAACTAAATTCTTACATTTAGAATACATAAATAAAAAAATGTAAACCCTAATTCTATTTTGTAGATTTAAGTTATAATTCACTTCAGCTTCTTAAAAGAATTCTTTTGGATTTTCCCACCAACAACTGAGCATTTTTAATATGTTTTCATTAGTAATAAAAATCTGTGTTTTAAGGAACACGTTTGCGAACTGGCTTTTGAAAGGGTCCCCAGAGAACTGCTGTGGATAGCTACTGACGTGAAGAAAACCCAACATTTACCACGTGAAATTATCATCTGCATATCCACAGGGTCCCTTCCCAGAGGCTGTCTGGGGACCAGTGCTCCACATGGCCCTCGCACTGTGTGACAAACAGCAGGGAAGATGTTCTCTTCTGTATCTCGCCCATCTGATGTGGCTGCCAATAAGTGACAAATGAGCACAATTGTTATTTGTGTTGAATGGGATCAATGTGGGCTATCACCTAATAAAGTGCTTATTGAATGTGCACATTTTTTTTGTCATTTAATAACCAAAGGGAACTCTGTACTTGCGGGCTTGTGAACAGAACTTCAAAGGCATGCAGCACCGAACTCGGCACTCACCAACCAAATCTTATAAAAGCCATGTCAGGTAAGTCAGGGATGGCTGTGAGGGAGCAAAAAATGCTGTACTTTGGGGAATTTGTGATTTGCGAACTTGGAGGATGAGAGGAACTTCTCCATATTTAAGTATGCAGAAACTAACAAGAACCATTTAGGCACATAAAAGTTCAAACATAAGGGGTTGGGGAAATGAATGAATGAATGTATGTGTAGCTTAGTGCAGCATTTTTCAAACATTTTTGACTGCAGCCCACCATAAGAAATACATTTTACATCATGACCCAGGGCAGACATGCTACACACATGTAACTGAAATGAAAGTTTCATAGAGTAATACCCTTACTACATGATACTTTCCATCCTACTCCATTTCATTTCAGTATTTAATGAGGTCTGTGCCCCACTAAATTGACTTCAGGACTCACTGATGAATGGTTTTTCATCAGTGATGGTCAGCAGGTATCCACTGTAATTTTTTTTAAGTCATCTTCATGAAAGATAGGAAACTCGGGCACATAATCATCACATACCTACAGTTTTAGAATCATAAAGATCTGGGTTTTAGTCCCTGCTCTATTACTAGTGTATAACTTGGAAAAAGTGCTTAAATTTCATAAACTTCAGTCTCGCCATCTGTAAAGTGGGGATAATAACAGTATTAATCATATAATGTACTCTCAAATGATAACTACTATCTCCAATATCAGGAGGATGATGACGATGGTTATTTACTCACTCATCCTGAAAAATGTCCCAGAAATGGGGACATAATCCAGGGGAGGACAAGCCCTACAAAATGCAAGAAACTTTTGTGTAAAGACCTTTCCATTTATGAGCTACAGTCACCCAAATAAAGGTTTCCTAAAAAAATAGTGATCAAATTTTTTTCAAATTCTTAAAAGGCACAGTTTATAAGATATTGCTAAAACAAGTACATATACATGCATGTCCATTGCTGCACTATTCACAATAGCCCAAAGACGAAAACATCACAAATCATCATCAACAGATGAATGGACAAACACAATAGAATATTATTCATCCATAAAAAGGAATAAAGTACTGATACATGCTGCAACAAACCATCATAACCAAAAAAAGCCAGACACAAAAAGTGACCTATAGGGGCGCCTGGGTGGCACAGCGGTTAAGCATCTGCCTTCGGCTCAGGGCGTGATCCTGGCCTTGTGGGATCGAGCCCCACATCAGGCTCCTCTGCTGGGAGCCTGCTTCTTCCTCTCCCACTCCCCCTGCTTGTGTTCCCTCTCTCGCTGACTGTCTCTATCTCTGCCAAATAAATAAATAAAATCTTTAAAAAAAAAAGTGACCTATAGATTTCATTTATATGAATATCCAAAATAAATAAAACCATAGAAACACAGAATGCAGAATGGTGGTTGCCAGGAGCTGAGGGGAGGGGAGGGGAGTATGGAAGGATGGTTAATGGAATATACTTTTGGGTGATGAAAACGTTTTGGAAACAGGGTAGTGGTTGTACAACATTATGAATATACTTAAAACCACTGAACTGTTCATTTTAAAATGGTTAATTTTATGATATATGACTTTCACCTCAGTAAAATATGTTTCTTTAGTGAGCATGCATAGTACATAAAAAGAAGTACAGTCATTATTGGTCATTATTATCGTACTAATAAGTTATTTTCACCCTCTCAACAAAATACAGTATTATTATCACATTGTTATTCTTAAAAGATTGTTACAATCTAAAGGCATTAATTCTGTCTTATAACATTCTGACTAAAAAAAAAATCACATTCTCCTCAAGAGATAGGAAGAGAAGCCAGCATCTAAAGAAAGCAATGTATTTAACTACACACAAAACTCCCACAAGAGCCACGCAAATAGAAGAGGGAGACCCAGCCAAATCTAAATGCCAAAACATGGCACTAACCTACAGGAAGAAAGTCAAGAAAAGTTAATATTTTTAAAAGGCAAATTTATTTATTAAGTCTGGTGATGACACCCAAAATACGGAGGTTGCTCTCACAGCCCAAGACTATTTCAACAAGCTAGAAGAGAAAAAGAGATTGAGAGAAAACAAAACTGAAAAAATGTTATAGACTTTCTTTATTGAGATATATTTTACATACAACATTTTATTAGCTTAAAGTGTTCAACATATTGATTTGATACATTTATTTTGCTTTGTCACTCTAACATTAGCTAACACTTCTATCTCATCACGTGATTTCCATTTCTTCTAGTGTTGAGAAAAATAAAGATCTGCTCTCCTAGCAAGTTTAATTTTATAACAAAGCTTTGTTGTCTAAAATCACTGTTCTGTGTATTAGGTCTCCAGGACTTATTTATCTATTATTTTCACAAAATAAAATTTAATGGGAGCAATGTGACGCTGTGTATCTAAGTGTCTTAAAACACCTGTATTTTCTTGTTTTTAAAAAGGTGTAGAATGGTTATCTGGTAAATCTGGTTTAAGATATATATATATATATATATATATATATATATATATATATATATATATATATGTATATGTATATATATGTATATATTTTAAAGGCCTAGGGCTTCAATTAAATAACTGATGTGTGGCTGCTTAAAAAAAAATCTAAGTTAGATTTCATTGGTTGAAGTACAGTGTCCATGTTCAAGGAAAGGATGGTAACAGTGTCACTGTAATCCCTACACTGAGTACCACTGCAATATATTCAAAGAACACATTAGATTGGTGAGGGGTCTAGGAAAATATTCCAAGAAAAATGGGAAAAATTTTGTCCAGGGGAGAGAAAGCAAAGAGAAACACAGTACAAAGAAGCTTAGGGGTTACACTCTAAATGATCAAATAAGAAAATTTCAGACAGACAAAATTGTCCACAAAAGTACTCTAAATCACCTATAGAATACATTTATGTATTTTTCTTTATAAACGCTGATGTCTGAAAACCTCAGAGGGAATGAACAAAAAAGGAAATCTTCTACGCAACTGGGCTTCCAATCTTTGACATAATTTATCAACCCCTATCCATGAATGGGAGCTTGTATTAGATTCTTAGGGCTTCCATAACAAAGTACGACAAACTAGAGGGCTTAAAACAAAAGAAATTTATTTATCCACAGTTCTGAATGCTAAATATCTGAAATCAAAGTGTCAGCAGGACCGTGCTCTCTGAGGCTCTGGATAAAATCCTTGCCTGTCTTCCTAGCTTCTGGTAGTGGCTTCAATCCTTGGTGTCCCTTGTCCTGCAGCTGCTCCACTCAAATCCCTGCCTCTGTTGCCATATGGTACTTTCCCTGTGTGTCTGGGTCTTCACACGGCACTTTCCTTTTCTTATAAGAAGCCCAGTCACACTGGATTAGGGCCCACCCTAATACTTCATTTTAACTTGATGACATTTAATAAGATCCTATTTCCAAGCAAGGTCACACTCGTAAGTACTGGGACTTAGGACTTCAACCTCTTTGAGGGTCAGAATTCAACCCTCAACAGAAGAGTATGTAGAATAGATTCTAAAGTAAATTCGCTCACGGCAAAGTGTCTACCATTAGGCTTTAATAGAAACCCCTATACATTAATGGATGTGACTAGATACGTTTGTTGATAGGGTAATTAATGTTTGCTAGACTTTCATCTAAATTTTCCTTGTTCCAACCCACATACATACTGTATGAAATTTTGAAACCGGCAAAATTTTGGAAAGGAGCTTGGTCAGCTGCTTTCTGTCTTTCTAAATTGACATTTTCAATGGTGACCCCACTGAGGAGCTTCACGCTTCTGCCCTTGGGCACATTCTAGGGAGGTCAGGTTCTAAAGCCACAGATAAATACATGCAGGTGAGAGGGGACTATCTCGGCCTTGGTGCTCAATAGCTACTGCGCTCAACCACCTCATATATAAAATGGAGAAAATAATACACCCCCACACACACACAGACAGAAGGTCATGGTGCATAAATTAGGTAATACTTGTGAGAATTGCACTGAGAACAAATGCTGGTCCTTGCAAGTGCTCAACAATGACAGCTGTGCTCGCTGTTTGTTTGATTTTTTTAAAGTGCAAGCTCTATTGTGTGAAAAGAGATTTAGTGAATTCTATGGTGAATTCTGCGGTGACTTTAGGTGAATTCTCACTTAAAATAGTAAGTAAGCAATTAGGGCAATCCACAAGTGGTCTGGTCTGCTTTGCAAAACAGAGTTCCCCATTCATGAACAGGTGTTAAGCAAAAGCTGTGACCATACGTCACGGATGCCACAGGATGTTTACTCTCCTCTGGACACAGTGGGGTAACCCCTCTACCTCACAGGGTTATTTTAAAGATTAAGAAAATCACAAAGGAAAAAGACATGGCCCAGTGTGTGACATATAGTGGGGTGTTTGGGGGTTTTATTACTCTTGTAATCACTTCTGGTACTGTCATGATTAGAGAAGATTCATGCCCAGAAGAGATCAATCAAAAGACTCCCTTCCAACTCTTGGCAACATAACTTTATAGGAAGACTCACTGCTGAGTGTATTTTCCCGTTTACTTAGTAAGAATATCTGCCTCGTTAATATTTCAAGAAGAAATACAGCCCAGGAGTTATAAGGGCTGAGATTTTTGAGGACTCAAAAAATGTTTATCTGAGATATTCCTGGCAGCATTGTTTATAAATGTTAAGACTGAGAAATAGCTAAAACACACAAAGTTAGAGAACTGCATAAAAATAATGGTACATGATTAAGCGTACAGGCTCTGGAGTCAGCCAGCCATGTTTAAAGCTCCACTCAGCCTTTGGCAAGTTAACCTCACACAGCCATGCTTTCTTCTTATTCATGGAGCCATTGAAAGAATTACAGCAGGCAAAGCCCTTAGCACAGTGCCTGACATAGCAAGCCTCCAATGATGGCGATGATGATAATGATGGTGATGATGGTATAATGATGCCACCACCATTAAAAATAATGCTGGAGGTCTATCTTTTCCTGCTTCATAAATAAAATTAATATATGTGGCTAAATACTAGGTCTTGCAATAGAGGAATCACAATACCTTAATCCTGTGATGGGTTACTATCTCTTTTATACCTTTCTTTAGTGTCTGAACTTTTCATTTACAGTGACTTTAGAATCTAAAGAAAAAAATCTTTTCTATTTTAGCAAAAAAAAAAAAAAACAAGAAGAAGAAGAAAAGAGAAAAGACAAGGTTGGGGAGGGCAGGAGGAAGGAAGAGAAGAAGATTTGCTCTACAGGGCTAATCCCAGTTCCCCCTACAACTGAACTCTGTGCCTTCATTGGACCATTTTAATTACTATTATTTGAAGACTCCAGGGTTGTTGTTTTTTTTTTTCCCCTGGAAAATGAAAAATTCTTTTGTAATGCAAATGGATTTTCTCCGGTGTATTTGTCTTAGAATTGGGAGATTGGAAGATTCCCTTTTTTTTTTAAGATTTATTTATTTATTTGACAGAGACACAGCCAGCAAGAGAGGGAACACAAGCAGGGGGAATGGGAGAGGAAGAGGCAGGCTCCCAGCGGAGCAGGGAGCCGAATGTGGGGCTCGATTCCAGGACCCTGGGATCATGCCCTGAGCCGAAGGCAGACACTTAATGACTGAGCCACCCAGGCGCCCCAAGAATCTTTTTTTTAATTCTGTTTATTTAAATTCAATTAATTAACATATAGTGTCTTATTAGTTTCAGAGGTGATTCATCAGTTGCATATAACACCCAGTGCTCATTACATTACGTGCCCTCCTTAAGGTCCATCACCCAGTTACCCTCCAGCTACCCTCAGTTTGTTTCCTATGATTAAGAGTCTCTTATGGTTTGTCTCCCTCTCTGATTTCGTCTTGTTTTATTTTTCCCTCTTTTCCCCTATGCTCCTCTGTTTGGTTTCTTAAATTCCACATTGGAGTAAAATCATATAATTGTCTTTCTCTGATTGACTTATTTCACTTAGGGTAATACCCTCTAGTTCTATCCATGTCATTGCAAATGGCAAGATTTTAATTTTTTGATGGCTAAGTAATATTCCATAGTATATATATACCACATCTTCTTTATGCATTCATCTGTTAATGGACATCTGGGCACTTTTCATAGTTTGGCTATTGTGGACATTGCTGCTATAAATATTGGGGTGCAGGTGCCCCTTCGGATCACTACATTTGTGAGATCATAAGTTTCGTAAAGGCAGGGCAAACGTGAGTGCCTGTTCAAATAACGGTAATCTTTTTTTCTTTTCCAAACTTAAATTTTGATCATTTTTAAGCCTACAAAAGTTGAAAGAATAATATGAACACCTCTGTAGACACCACTTAATTTCAGTAATGATTAGCACTTCGCCATGTTTGCTTTCTCTAACGCAGATATACCTTTTTAAAAAATGTATTTACTTATTTACTCATGTACTTATTTTTTGCTGAGCCAGTTAAGTTGCAGGTATCATCTCACTTTGCTCCTGAACACTTCACTTCAGCATAACTTGCTGAAGAATAGGGCATTCCCCTAGATAACCACAACAGTATTCGATAACAGCAATTAGATTGTCACACCAGTAAAGATTGCCATGTAACTATTTATTCATTCCACAAATATTTATTGGGAGCTTACTGTCAACTAGTGAGCTAGAGTGATAAGCAAAATAAACATGATCCTGCTCACAGAGTGAGAGACCAACATTTTATAATAGTCATACCGATGACTATACAGTACAAGAGTCATGAAGTGCCACATCGTATTTACTTCAAACTTACCTTCGATTATTTACTACTATTTTGATTATAACAATGGCTAGTACTGGTTTATTAATTAGGAGATTTCCAGTTGCAAGTGACAGAAACCCAACTGAAACTAACTTAAGAATAAAAAGGTATTTATTGGCTCACTCTAGGCACAAGAAGCAGGAGCTGAAATGATAACTCCCTTTGAATTTCCAGACCCCGCCTTCCTCCTCAACGTTGATTTAATTCTCAGGCAGCCTCTCTCCATTGTGGCCAATGGCACGGCTACTGGCAATCCCGTTATACAGGACCTATAAAATTCTAGATCCAGAAGAAGGAGCCCTCTCTCCCAAGGTTCCTGCACCAGCTCCTGGAGAAGACTTGATTTGCCCAGTTTGGGTCATGTGCTCTTTCTGAACCAATCCCTGAGGCCAAAAGAATGGCGTGCTCCCATTGGTCAGGCTGGATCCTACACCCACCCATTGTGCTCGGGGTACAGGCAGGATTGATGCCATCCAAACTCTAAAGAAGGGTTCTTGTACCAAAGTAAGACGTGCTGGATGCTCAAAAGCCATCAGGCCACCCATGGCAGTGTCTGAAATTGTGCCTCTCCGCAGGTCCTTCCAGGACCTTCATAATACAACGCAGTGCACACTCCAAGCCAAATACCGGCAGGTGGGGATACGAGGCAAAGGCTTCCCGTTTCTAGCCTGATCTATGTCTTAACAAGCCGAGTCCACCAGAGGTCGGGGCAGAGCGCAAAGCAGGAATCGTCCTGGGGCTGATTCTTCAACCCTGCTGAAATCAGCAACTCACGCTGGAGGTCCGTGGGCACACACAGGCTGCAGCAGCCAGAAAGAAAACCCAGACTGTGGCAAAGCAACCATGTTTCCTTCCGAACTGCCCTCCTAAGGTACAGGTTTAGACTTCGAAGCAGGGGCACACAGGGTTAGGGAAGTGATTTTTTAAAACACCATATTTTGCAACCTCACATGTTCTGCTGAAGAAACACAGATACCAGGGCTCAGAAGGACGCAAAGTGAGATACAAAATTACCAGTGTTGGATCGCCCAGAGAGGCTGGATTCTCTTCTCTGCTCCCACCCGCCTCTCACCTTCCACCACCCTTCCACCTGTTCGCCACACCGATGGCCTTTCCGCAACTTGATCACACCAAGCCGGTTCCCACTGAAAAGCCTTTGAACGTGTGGAACCCTCTGCTTGGAGAGACCCTTTCCTAGACCTTCCCTTACTGAGCTCCTTCCTGTCCAGGAGTCTGTTAGCACCCCATCTAAAGTAGTGCCCCACCCAGTAGCACCAGCATATCACCCTGTTTATTCCCTTCATGTCATTTATCACCCTCTCAACTTGCCCGTAATTTTTCTGGTTTCCCCCACCCCACAACAAAACAACAAAACTCAGGGACTTTATTCTGCAGTTTACTCAGCACCTAGAATAGTGCCTCCTCAGACCACAGGGGCATAGGAAGCATTTAATGAATGAAAAACAAATGAATGAGTCCCAGTTTCCCACACATAAATTGAGATGGTGAGATTATATAATAATAATAATGGTAAAATACATTGAACACGCATTGCCTGTTGCCCACAGTGCGAAGGACTATGGGTAGCACTGTAGGTGGCTGCCTTTATATCTCTTCACCCCTAACAAGATCTCAAATATTCTCAGGACCTCAAATATCCAAGATGTTTCAGATGCCCAAATTCCTCACTTAGCCATTTATTCCTTTAGCTTAGCTCAGAACCTTTCAAGATACATTTCTGTCACAGAAACATTTGTTGAAGTGAAATTTCACCTAGAAGCCCTATATGAAAAACAAATGGAAAAAAAAATTATGTGTATTAGACCATTAAAAAAGCCGCCAACAAATTTCAAGAATAGGGATCAAAGACCACCATCTCTGACCACAAGGTAATTGGGTTAGAAATTTATAAAAATAGATGAGGAGCCAGTTCTCTTTATAGAGGTACTCCAGCTAATAATTGAAAGGATAAGGTATTTTGCTACTTGTCATGATTTAATGGATCTAGGCAATGAGAATGGAAGCCAGCTAACCTGACAGACCATCAGATATCATGTACCTCCTGATAAAAGAACACAGAGCCCATGAAGTCATCTCACCAAAAAGATCATATACAATCCGATTAAACTTCAAGACTGAACTATCAATTTGCGGGAAATACAGAACTTGTTAATTTATACCACAGGAATACAATCAGCAAATCCAAACAGAAGGACACCAGGAAACTGAATTCCTCCAAAATAAATAATGAGAGAAAAAAGGAGATGGAGCAAAAACTGATTAAAAGAGGCTTAAGAAACGTATCAACCAATCACAATACGTGGACCTTTTTTGGATCCTCATTCAAGCATACAACCTGAGAAACAAAAGATTTCAAAGTATATGAGAATTAAAAAGTTTGGCCCTGAATAGATGAATCATTGTTTTTGGAATGGTATTTTAATTATATTTTACTATATGGAGTCATTTTATTTTACAGACACAAACTGAAATGTGAATAGAATGAAAAAAGTTAATACGATTAATTAAAAATTCCCACCTATTCCAACATTTAAAAAATACTCTAAGACAAAAAAAAATTATTACAGCTTTTCAAACTAGAAATGAAAAAGCCACTGAAGCATCATACAGGTTTTCAATCCTAATAAAGTAAATACCCATAACTATAACCTACATAAACAAAAATCTACTTGAGGTTCTCAATAATTTTTTTTAAGAAAAACAGATTCTTGAGACTGCAAAAAATGAGGAAAACACTGTGGATGATCACCAGCCATGAAAGGTCCCTTTCTTGCTATGACCTCATAAGGAGCCATTATTATGGAATTCCACATACCTATAAAAGCCCCTGGTCATGCCTAGGTTTGCCATCCTTCCAGCTCAGCAAGCTGGTTTTCAGTGACCTGAAGGTCATTTGACTAAAGTTAGCTTGTTTTCTCCTTTGCATTGGGGCTTTTTGTATATTTTGTTTACACTTTTTCCTTTTTCTCATTTTTCCATTTTCTTTCTTTTTTCTTTTTTCTTTTTCTCATTTTTCTTTCCTTTTCCTTCTTTTCTTACTGGTTTTCTTTTTTTTCCCTTATTTTTAAAATTTATCCTTTTGTCTCATTTCTTCTTTTCTTGGTGTGTTAGTATTTGTCTTTGTTCATTTTTAGTCTGCCATTATGTTTTGATTCCATTATAAAGATCAGTTCATCGGGTGGTTTTTGGAAGTGATTTTCTTTTGAGATGACCTGGACCAAGCTTCTCACTAGCTTATCCCAAGCTTAAGCTCACCCTGAGACACTGGGCTTTCAAGTCCAGCAGTTAATCCAACACGTTGCAGGGCTTCTCAGCCATCTCTGCTGAGGAGACCATGTCTGCAACAACCAGCTCTTCAAGACCATCAGCAAGGGTACCTTTGCCATGGTGAACTTGGCCAGAGACATCCTGACTAGGAAGAGGTAACCATAAAGATCACTAACAAAACTCAACAGAATTCCTCCAGCCTCCAGAGACTATCGCGAAAAATAAAAATCATGAAGGCTTTGAATCATCCCCACATAGTGAGATTATGTGAAGTCATGGAGACTAAGGACAAGCCTCCTTGTCATGGAGTAAACTAATGGAGGTGAGTACTTAGTGGCTCATGAAAGTATGCAAGAAAAAGCAATATAAGCCAATTTCTACCAAACAGTGTTTGCTATACAGTACACAGCATCATAGTATAGTTGAGTATAGTATAGTATAACAAATAGTGTTTGCTATACAGCATCATAAGTTTATTGTTCATAGAGACTTAAAGACAGAAAACTAGCTCTTGGATGCTGACATGAACATCAAGACTGCAGACTTTGGTTTCAGCAACTAATTCACCATTGGCAACAAGTTAGACACCCTCTGGAGCAGTCCCCCTTTATGCTACCCTAGAACTCTGCCAAGGCCCAAAGTATAAGGCATCCACCATGGCTCTGTGGAGCCTGGGAGTCATTCTCTATATGCTGGTCAGTGGATTCTTGCCTTTGAAGCACAGAACTTTAGGGAGCTGCAGAAGGTTAAAGTGAGCAGAATATACCATATTCTCTTTGACTTGAGCATGGAATGTGAAAACCTGCTCAAGAAATGTCTCATTCTCAATATCCCAGCAAGAGAGGCATTTTAGAGCAAATTATGAAGGATCCATGGATGAATGTGCGAACCTGTCATTCCTACCTTTAATTGCTGTATTAGTCAACAACGATGGCCATAACAAAATGCCACAGATTGGGTGTCTTTAACAACAGAAATTGATTTCTCATAGTTCTGGAGGCTCGAAGTTCAAGATCAATGTATTGTAATGTCTGGTTTCTAATGAGGTCTCTCTTCCTGGCTTCTTTGTTGTCCTCACATGGCCTTTTCCTCTGCACCTATATATCCCTAGTGTCTCCTCTTCATATAAGGAGACCAGTGATATTATATCAGGGCCCCACCCTTATGACTTAATTTAACTTTTATCATCTCTTTAAAGGTCCTATGTCCAAATATAGTCAACATTGGGGGTTAGAGCTTCACTATATGAATTTGGTGTGGGGTGGGGTTTGGGGGGGGGTGCAGTAGATAGACAATTCAGTCCATAACAATTCCTAAGAATACTCAGAGGAGGGGCGCCTGGGTGGCACAGCGGTTAAGCGTCTGCCTTCGGCTCAGGGCATGATCCCGGCGTTATGGGATCAAGCCCCACATCAGGCTCCTCCGCTATGAGCCTGCTTCTTCCTCTCCCACTCCCCCTGCTTGTGTTCCCTCTCTCGCTGGCTGTCTCTATCTCTGTCAAATAAATAAATAAAATCTTTAAAAAAAAAAAAAAGAATACTCAGAGGAGCCAGTCAGATCTTGAGAGGATCAGGAGACAAGGCAAAAAGCAAGCAGCAAAGCCATCATGACTGCCAGCCCCCTATCCTGCCCAGAGAGGAAAACAACCCCTGGCCCAACTGCAAATAGCAATCTCTCTACAAGCCAAATAAGAGCAGGAATTCCCCACTTTGGGAGAGAGCCAGCCTTGGCCAGGCCTCCATGCAGAAGGGCAAAGACAGCCTAACCATGTCAGGATCCCAGGGCCTCCAGGGCTTCTTCCCCTGCATTCTCCCTGGACTTTTCCTGCCAATTTCGGGCATCCAAGACAGCCTGGGGGTAGCCCAAACAGGCCTCTGGGTCTCCCCACCACGGAGGGAAACTGTAAAGTGCTACAGCCTAGCACAGCCCTGTGTCCCTGTGGCCTCCCCTTCATCCTTCAGCATCAACAGCAGTGCTAGAACCCCGGATAATGCCAATTTCCCCCAGGATGTATCCAAACCAAACTCCATACACACTGGGCAGCTCCAGCAGTGTGGGACCAGAAGATTTTGCCCCAGTGTGCCCCCAGCTTCTCCCTCTTGCAACAGCTACAGCCAACACTGGGCCACTGGGGGCTCCTTCAGCAGATTCTCCTTCAAGAGTACATGGAGACACCTTTGTTTCAAATTTGCTGGGATGTAACCTGAATGAACCTAAAGGCGAAAACTAAGTGGAGATGCTCAACCCTGCAGAGGCCAAGCCACACTCGCTGCACTTCATGTGGAATATGACTATTGCAAGCTCCATGGAGCCCAACAAGATGATGCAGGAATTCAGCAAGGTGCTTGACACAAATAGCTGCCAGGACAAGCTGAACAAGAAATGGTGATGCTCTGCAGGCAGGGCACCCCAGGGCCAAGAAGGCTTCCTGCAGTGGAAGGTGGAGGTGTGCCAACTCCCACAGTGTTCTCTCAACAGGGTTCATTGAAATGCATTCCCAGCACCTCCATGACCCTCCAAAACAAAATAACCAATGCAGTTAAGCCTTAAAAGGCTGCCAGATTTGTAGAGCAGTGAAACTATATGATACTGCAACAATGGATACATGTCATTATACATTTGTCCAGACTCACAGAATGTGCAACACCAAGAGTGAATCCTAATGTCAACTAAGGACCTTGAGTGATAATGGTATGTCGACACAGGGTCACCAGTTGTAACAAATGTAGCACTCTGGTGGGGGATGTCAATAGTGGAGAAGGCTGTGCATGTGTAGGAGTAGGGGATTTATTGGAAATCTCTGTACCTTCCTCTCAATTTTTTATAAACCTAAAACTGCTCTTTTAAAAATAGTCTAAAAAAAAAAAAAAAAGGCTCCCAGGAACCACCTAGGAGACAAGAGGAGGGGCCAGCTGGCTCCATCTGCCAGCCTTCACTCAGCCCCACCTCAAAGGCAGAGACTGGACTGGTTTGTTTCCCCTGGGGCACTTATCCCCTCCCCTATCCTTCTGTGGCTTCTGTGGCTTTTCTTCAGGATTTGTGAGAGAGGGGAAGTGGTTCTATAAAATAAACACAAAAAACAAAACCCTTCCTCCTTTCCCTGCTCCTCCCCCACTTCTTGTGTTTTTGGCCTACACAACAAGAGTTTGGTTACATACAGGGAGAACTGAACAAATAAATACATCAAAGATAATGGAAATCAGGGTTCTCACTGAAGAAAGAGAGTCACAAATATGGAAAAGGTGAAATTAAAAATATGCTCTATGATTTGGGGTTGGAATTGGAGGTATCGGTGTGAACTAAACAGTTTTAATATAGATATATATGTGTATGTGCCCATTCTGTCCACCAAGACCAGAAGCATAATATACCAATAATAGCACCCCCTAGATCTTGGTTCCTGTATATCACCCTCCACTTAAATAAACCAAGGCTCTTGGGAGAAATGTCTAATTCCAGGGCCGGGTAGGGAAAATACAAGATAAACCTGCAACATCCTTTTGCTCCAGAAAGTAAGGAAGAGCTCAAAGAATGATGAGGGCATACCGAAATGACACAGAAGTGTCTATAAAATACAGCAATCATTCTAAATGGGAAAATGCTAGAATCATTCATTTTAAACAGTGGGATGGATCCCACTAATACCTCTTCTATTCACATTGTGAAAGTTTGAGCCAGGATGATAAAAACAAACTGGAGTTGTAAGAATTGGAAGAGAATATAAATCTATAGTTCACTGCATATTTTATGATTATTTAAAAGTAAAACTCAAAAGAATATATCCAAATAAATTATTAGAAATAAAGTTTAGCAAGTAGGCTGGCTAACAATTCTGATGTAGAGTTAGTATCCAATCCCACAGAATAAGGGCTCAGTCCCACATGACTCCCTCCCTCCCACTATACCTCAGATGCCAATCTCAATTTCTTTTATGGTGAAAAAAATTTTGTATTTAGAATTAGCCAGCTGGACTGTTTAGATGATCTTAATTTTGTTGGCAATAAACAAAGCTCATAGTCAGGACGGAACTATGCCTTTTCTCTCCATCCAGCCCAATGAGGGTGTTGACCTTGGCCGGGTCAGTGTTACAGTACTTCATAGCCATGCTGACCTGGTGCTCATTGGCCTTGACATACACAAGGAACATAAGTGTGTTGCTTTCTTCTACCTTCATCATGACAGACTTGCTGGCCAGGGGGAACTGGATGTGATAGTGGTCAAGCTTCTCTCCTAGTGGCACTCTAATGATACTTGAGCTGCTTTCTGAGCCGCTGAAGGAAGGTGGCTGATGTGTACATCTTTTTTCTGTAGCTGTGGACATCTTGCAGCACTGCCTCTTGGACTTCAAAGCCTTTGCTCAGCAACAGACAATTAGAAAATGTAGTTTAAAAAAAAAAATCCATTTACAGGGGCACCTGGCTGACCTGTCTGGGATAGCATGTGACTCTTAATCTTGGGGTTGTAGGTTTGAGTCCCACGCTGGGTGTAGATTACTTAAAAATAAGGGGCGCCTAGGGTGGCTCAGTCGGTTAAGCATTCCAACTCTTGGTTTGGGCTCAAATCATGATCTCACAGCTGTGGGATCAAGCCCCACATGGGGCTCTGAGCTCAGCGTGGAGTCTGCTTCAGATTCTCTCTGTCCCTCTCCCTCCTGCTTGTGCTCACTCTCTCAAATAAATAAAATCTTTTAAAAATAAACAAATAAAATCTTAAATAAATAAATATAATAAAATCAAACAAAATTTTAAATCCATTAACATAATTCAGAGAACATTAAGATAAGAAAACAATCCAACTAAAGGTGTGTCAGAACCACAGAGGAAATTATAAGACTTTATTAAGAGATTAAGAAGACCTAAATAAAAGAAATATCTAAGATGTCCATGGGTAGATAGACAATATTGTGGAAATATCCATTATCTCCCAATTCATCTATGGATTTCAATGTAAAATCTCAACAGAATTTTACATGGAACTTGGTAAGTTGATTCTAAAGTGTATATGGAAGAGGAAAAGACCAAGAATGGCTAGGATCATACATAGAAGAGTAAGGCAGAAGACCTGCCCCACAAACTATCAGGAATATTATGAAGCTACAATAATTAAGAGAGGCATATTTGTTCAAGTTCAGATAAATGGGCGAGTAGAATAGAATGGAATGGGATAGGGTAGGATAGGAGTAGGATGGAATAGAGAGCTCAGAAATAAACCCACACACTTATGTAATGTTTTGATAGATGACAGAAGTAGCATATCGCATCAGTAGGGAAAGGAGTAACTGTTCAATAAATAAAGCTGTGGGAAAAAATACAATCCACATAGAGAAAGAAATTGGATCCCTGTGTCACTCTATACCCAAAAATCAACCCAGATGTATTAAAACCATAAATGTTTTTTAAAAAACAAAACTCATATTTTTAATTTAAAAAGCATTAACTGGATTTTTTTACCTTGAGCTAGGGAATGATTTCTAAGCAACATAAATTGCATTAACTATAAAAAAAAATAAGAAATTGTTTATCATCCAAAGACACCTTAAAGAAAGTTAAATAAGACAAGCTGCATGTCCTACAATGTAACTCAATTCTGATGTAGAGTTAGCATCCAATCCCACAGAATAAGAGCTCAGTCCCACATGACTGCCCCCCTCCCACTACACCTCAGATGCCAATCTCAAGTCCAGGTGGTAACCTACACTTCTGACACGCTATAAATCAGAGGTTCCCATGAGCTCCTCTTTTTTTTTTTTTTTTAAAGATTTTATTTATTTATTTGATAGAGACAGAGACAGCCAGCGAGAGAGGGAACACAAGCAGGGGGAGTGGGAGAGGAAGAAGCAGGCTCATAGCGGAGGAGCCTGATGTGGGGCTCGATCCCAGAACGCCGGGATCACGCCCTGAGCCGAAGGCAGACGCTTAACCGCTGTGCCACCCAGGCGCCCCGCATGAGCTCCTCTTTAATCTGCTAAAGAGGTTTACTTGCTAGATCACTGGTTTATTAAAAAGGATATTAAGGATGCAAATGAACAGCCAAATAACAAATACAGGTGATAAAAAGATAAAGAGAGAAAGGTGAGGTCTGGAAGGATCTGAGCACAGTATCTTCCATTCTCCTGGAGTTTGGGGTAAACTACCCTCTCGGCACTTTCTCATTCCCCAACCTAGAAGCTTTCTCAACCCTGCCCTTTTGGAGTTTTATGGAGACTTCATTACATAGGCATGATTGAGTAAATCACTGGCCTTTGGTAATGGAACTCGATCTCCAGGCGTGAGGCTCAATGTTGGAACCCTCTAATCATAAGGTTGGTTCCCACAGCAAGCAGCCCCCATCCTTAAAGGCGGTCTGACAGCCACCTCATTAACATAAACTCAGGTGTGGTTGAGAGAGGCTTATTATGAATAACAAAAGACACCTTTATTGCGCACCTTACTTAGGAAATTCCAAGGATCTTAGGAGCTCTGAGCCAGGAATAGAAGAACACCAAATATACATTTATTATAAATCACAGCATCACAAGACCCCAGAGAGCTCCCTCACCCATTCCACCATGTAAAGACAGAGCAAAAAGACAGCTATTAACCAACCTCTTACCAGACATTGAATCTGCTGGCTTCTTGATCTTAGACTTCCCAGCCTTTAAGACTGTGACAAATAACTGTTGTTTATAAGCTACCCAGTCTCTGGTATTTCGTAAAAGCAGCCCAAACAAAGACAGGGGGCTTCACTCATATGCCTGGTGGTTGGCAGAACAGATGGCATAGGGGCCTCCTCTGGGTCCCCTGCCTTTGCTCCCCACGTTTTCTCATCTTCTACCAGGCTGATCTGGGCTTCTTCACGTAGTGACAAAAGAGGTCCTACCAGTAAGAGAGGGCAAGCCCAGTGCTTGTTTTTCAAGCTTCTGCTTGCATCACGTTTCTTAATGCTCCTTTGACCAAAGCAGGTCGCATAGCCAAGCCCAGATTTATGAGACAGAAAAAAAAAAGACTCCATCTCTTGATGGAAGAACAAGCAAAACCATGTGGCAAAGAGGAGAGCGATCTGGGATGGGAAGGATTTGCAGCCATTTTACAACCTACCTAACTGTAAACAGGTAAACAACAAGAACGTGAATTCATATTCTAAGTAGTCAGTGACTAAGGAGATGACTTAAAGTACTACCCTCTCATCCTTGCCCTCTGTGGTTTGATTCCTAAAGGAAAGCTTTTCCACCAACAAGTTTATAGAACAGCCATGTTTTTGCTTTTCACAGAGCTCTCTTGTGAAAATCTCTTGTCCAAATGGGTTGACTGAGACATTTCTATAAATATAAATGATTCCCAAGAGAACAAACATCCCCTCCCTCCCCGCCCGACACACCAAACCCCACCCACAGAGGCTTTCCCGACATGAGGTAGAGGCATATAATTTGAAAACACTCAAACTACACAATTTTAGAGTTAGAAAATGAAATATATATACCTATTTTTATAATACAAATTACAGAATTCGTCACATTGATAAAATGGAGAAATGGGTTTTAAAACTTGAGAAATGCCAACCAGTTACTAGAGAGATGCCAGTTTCCAGGTATTCCTGAGCTCAGTGGAAGCCATTTCTCTTCCAAAAGAGACCCATTGGTCCTAGGGTCCAGTTAGAGAGACAGCATCCCTGGAAAAGTCACAGGAATATTAGCCTCCTGGCTGAATCCACCCCCTGGCTAGTTGGCACTTGGCAACCTGACAAATGTTTTACATTCGAAAGGTCAAGCTCTGAGTGAATCTGCCCAGAGACTCTAGTACCACTCACGCCTGGATGCCCAGGCCCGGCATCCGTCCCCTGCCCCTGCCATTCTGACAGCTCTAGAAGAAGGGACCCAGGTCCTGGGTTTGGGCTGTCAGCACAATGACGGCAGCCCTTTTACTGAAGGTCAAACTCTAATTCTCACTCCAGGGAGCCTTCCCTGCTCTCTTTCTCTCTTTCAGCTTGTCTACCTTAATAATTATTGGGATTTTTCTGCTACTTTATAGTCTTCAAAACATCTTCCCTTTCATTTGATCCTCTCCAATAGGGAAAGGTATCAGAGCAATCAGAGTTTCCCTTTTGTAAAAACAAACTGAGGCCCAGAGAGACCAGGCAATTGAGTGTTGGGAGAAAGTATAATACGTTGATTAAGAAAAAAGGCTCTGGAGTTAAACTCCTGCCAGTTACTAACCAAGTAACCTTGGGCAAACTACATAAGCGCTGTCTGACTCAGTTTCCCTATATATAATATACAGATAATTTTTCCTATTTCATAAGGCTTTTTTTGCAGGAACAAAGTATAAGACGACAAGTAAAATGCCTGGAGTATAACAATAGCACCATAAGCCATCAGTATGTTTTTATTATTTATATTGCTTCTGTTGTTATCACATAGCTAGTGAATGGCGAAGTGAGGACTAGAACACACATCCATGGGCCCAAAAGCCATACTACTTATTTCCATCTTTCAATAAAGAGAGTGGGGGCTCTGTTCTGCTTTCCCAATGAGAAGTAAAGCTATCCCATGAAGAAGTAGTCTAGAGGTCTTCTTTAAGCCAGTCTTCTTAAAAGAAAACGTTTTCTCACAGCTTGCTAAGACTTCAGAAAAGAACCCCAGCTCTACTGATAATCAAAGTTTTTGCTTCTAGCCAGGAGTTTCAAATTCTTCCCAACCAACCTTTTATCAGATTTGCTCAAAAATCACCAAATGTTAATTGTTGAGTTATTTTTCCTCCTTTGTCCCAGGGTAATTATTAATAAATATGTTAGTGAGCAGGGAAAATTATAAAATCGGCAATAGCGAGAATAAGGAAAAAAATAAGAGTCACATGATCTAGTAATCGGGTGGCCAACCCCTGAATAACCCATAATATGACTTTGCCCACCATAAAGAAAATTAGAAATGTATAGTTACAGGTTGCAAAAATAAACAAATGACAGCTTAGAAGTAGAAAAGAATTAAATTTCAAATGTAATAGTGATGACAGAGAAAAAAATCAAATGGCCGAGAAAATGAAAAGAAGAGTCAGAATCCTCAGGAAATACATTAAACCATGACTGTGAAAGACAAAGAGAATAGAAAAGAGAGAGAAAAACAACGTAGAAATCTACCTTCATTGCACTGTGTCTGACCAAAGAACAGTATAATGAATCTCTCACTACCATTAAATTAAACACAAATTGCTTTTTTTTCTAATTAACATCTGCCTGGCCAAACGTGATGTGTGAAAGTCATCTTTTTAATGCCTTTCCCATGCCACGGAAATATTACAACCAGAATGAAAGCTTATGGATGTTTTTCAATAGCTTCCTCTAAAGTACAGGCCAAACCTTACAGAAGGTATATATGAGAGTCATTTGAATTCCAAATGCACTTATAAGGACCAGCTCTATTACAGTACATAGCAAATGAATACATAATGAGGAGATATTCCAGACCAATTGCTCCAAATTATGCTTTAGATTATCTTCATTTCTCTTTTTAAAATATGTCTTGTTATTTTTAGCATAACATAAGAAACCCTTGATTTTTCTGGCATCAAATTCCACCTCCAATTTCTATAGTCACTATCCCTTATGCCTTTACACACCAGTCTGACCACACTGGACTTAGATTCTTGCCATTTCTCATCAACTCCCATCATCTTTAAAGCCCAGTTCAAACCCCCCTGCCCCATGAAACCTTTGCCAGCACTCTCAGATGGAGTAAGGAATCCCTCCTCAGTGCTCCCATCACCTTACGTCCAGGCATCTATTATTCTACAAGTGGCTTTTGGCAAGAATCTTCCCCTTTAATATCTGAACTCACCAGGTTATGGGCATAGCCATAGTGCCAAATAAATGGATTGTATTAATAATCTAGTAACAGAGGGGCACCTGGCTGGTTCAGTCAGTAGAGCATCAGACACTTGGATCTCGGGGTTGTGAATTCAAGCCCCACATTGGGTGTAGAATTTACTTAAAAATAAAATCTTAAAAAAAAAATTGAGTAACAAATCTATGGGAGCTAGCTTAAATTTAAAAGGGTGGAGAGGTAGGGTACAAATTATAAGCATACATGGGAAGCACACAAAATCCAAGCCAAGATCCTAGAAGAGACAGATATAAGAAATGGAAAGCCATCCGGAATCCAAAAGTCACACTCGCCCATATTCCATCACCAATTCACCCCTACATCTGCTTTGCACTACAGACTGACTGTTCTATTATCAGATTACACGGCAAGAGGGGAGGATGGTGATGAAGAGACTCAGTTCCACCACAATTTTTCCACCTACAGGGCAGGAGTCCAGCCATGCAAAAAGAATGCTTTGTTGTCTCCTCTTTGGTCCCAATTCCAAATTCCAGAGAAGGAATCAGAATGCCTAGTTTGAGTCAGGTATCCACAATGGTCCGATTTACTAAGTTCAATTGGTCAGGGCTATATGATTTAAACACAATTATTATTATTGAAGACAATGGAAACGGGGCAAAAGAGAAGAAAAAATCATTGTGAGCTAAGCAGACAGCCCAAAAGGTGACTCCTACACAGGTATTTTGTTGAATAGAAGGGAGAGAGGAAAAAAAGGAGGGAGGGAGGAAGGGAGAGAAGGAGGGAGAGACAAATCCCTATAGTGACAGGGAAACGATAAAACCACGACATGAGATAGTGATACGAGTCAAACCTGAAGGTTAGAAATTAAGTGCCTTACTGGAGAAACACTGAAGTCCACTGGTAGTGACATCATCGATGTCCATATGCATGTGAGGAGAATCTGCAGGTAAGCAGCCACTGACAGGGACTCTTACCTTTGACAACATGTATGCCAATCAAAAGCAGAGATCTATAGCTTAGGAAGATAAAAAATAGGCAAAAAGTTCACTGAAGGGGCACCTGGGTGGCTCAGTTCGTGGAGCATCTGCCTTCAGCTCAGGTCATCATGATCCCAGGGTCCTGGGATGGAGCTTTGCAGGCTCCCTGATCAGTGGAGAGTCTGCTTCTCCCTCTGCTCCTCCCCCTGCTCATGCGCTCTCTCTCCCTCTCTCTCTCTCTCTTTCGTGTGTACTCTCTCTCTCAAGTAAATAAATTAATAAAATCTTTTTTAAAAAAGAGTTCACTGAAGAACCCAAAACCAAAAAAGCCATATACCTGTCAGTGGCATCTGCTCCAAACAACCCAGGGGTCTGTGATCTTCGCACTGAGTGGGCATCAAAGGCAAAGAGGAAACCCATATCTGCTCGCACTGATGTGTAAACGGGCACTTGCAGCAGGCAGTTGGTTGCCCTCTGGTCCTCAGACTGTCAATAAGATTAAAGATTTGGTATGACCAACATTCCCCAAAGCATGGTCCACATCAGAATCTCAAACTAGAAATCTGCAAATTTAATGAGCTCCCTAGAAGCTTCTTGTGCACAGCATCACTCTGTAGTAGTACAGTAGGCACCCTCTAAAATGACCCTCCGTAACCCCCAAGCCACACCATTTTATAGCTGCCCACCCCTCCCCCCCAACATTGTACCAGGTTTGGTCTATATGACCAATAGCAGGAGTAACAGTATGTCAATTCCAAGATTAGGTTATAAAAAGATTTCAGTTCTAGCCTTGATCTCTCTCTCTCTCCCTCCGTCTCTCTCTCTCCCTCTCTTTTTCTCTCCCTTTCTTTCTCCTCCTCCCTTCCCTCTCCCTCTATCTTTCCTTAGACCACTCTTACTGGGGTAAACCATATCCTGAGCAGCCCTAGGGAGAGAAGCATGCGGTGAGAAACTGAAAGCCTCCTGCCAACCGCCGCATGAATGAGCTTAGAAGCGGATACTCCGGCTTGTTCAGACACCGCAGCACCAGCTGACAGCTTGACTGCAACATCATGAGAGAGACTGAAATCAGAACCACTCAGCTCAGTCATTCCCAGATCGCTGACCCTCAGGAACATGAGAGATAATAAATGCCCATTGTTTCGAGCTGCTATGTTTTGGGGTAATTTGTTACAGAGCAATAGATGATTAACACTCATAGCTAGTCTCCATCCTGTGTGCCCTTCCTCTCCCTGATTACAGCTCCTCACATCAAGGGATGAAGTTTATTTTTTTCTCCACTTAAATTTGGGTTAGCCTTGTGACTGATTTGAGCAATGGAAGGCTGCAGAAGTGCCACTCTGAAATTTCCGGGCCCACATCTTATGAGGACTAGCAGCTTCCACTTCCTACCACTTGGAACTGAGACACATGCTGTGAGCAACCAAAGCCACGTGGAAAGGATATGTGGGGGAGAGCCAAGATGCTCAGTTTGTCATCCCCAGCTGAGCTCACAGCCAACAGCCAGCACCCCCTGTGTACCACGTGAGTAAACTGCTTTGGACAACCCACCCAACTGAGCACCCCGGATGACTGCAGCCTCCCCCAACACATGTGAAACAAAATTGCCCAGTCAACCGAAAGAATTGTGAGACTAATAAATGGTTATTATTTTAAGTTACTAATTTTAGGGGTAGTTTTTATGCAGCAATAGATAACCAAAACACACTGCCTTAGGCTAATAAATTTATTCTTTAGTGCGTTCTGAACATCAGTCTGTAAGTGAGGTATAGATATCTGTCCAAAGAAACTTTCTAGGCAAAAAATTCATGCCATGTAAGACAGTCCTGCACCTCGTATCTCCCTCGTATCACCCATGATGTGGGTGTCCACCAGAAGCCCATGTAGGCTTTTTGACATTGGTTCTCCCAATTTCATTCCTGCTTCTAATGACTACCGGAAGAACTTCCGTTTCCTGAGCTCTACTAGGCCCTAGCACTTTCCTAGATACTTTACTTCTCTTAATTTATGAAATTATTATAGCAACTCTAGGAGCTAGGGCCTGTTGTTAGCTCCATTCTCCATATGAGGAAACTGAGGCTGGAGAGGTAAAGAGCTTGCCCAAGCTCACACAGAGCTAATACACAGCGGAGCCAGCAGTGGGACCTGGACACACCACCTCCACGTCTACACTCCTAACTACTATACCACACCACCATCAATTCTATGAAGCAAGTTAGATGCTTTTATTACCTCTATTTTAGGGACAAGAACCTGAGGTTTAAGGACAGTGTGTCCCTGGCACAAAGTTCGCACAGTCAATAAAGGGAAGAGCTAGGAGGAAAACTTCCACTAACACCTACATTCTTCAACATAACCTTATTCTGTGCCCCTACATTTGGAGAAAGTGCAGATTGCTGCAGTCTGGTCCAGTCACGTAATCTCAACTCTTGTAGACTCTACTTTGTCAGGTATTTTAAGAACAAGGGTCAGTGAATCACACATTTGTGGAATAAACTCGGCAGCTCCTTAATCCTCCCCACCTCCCTTTTGGAGGAGATCCTCGGAACTTAGAAACATTCCCTTGAGATCTTTAAATACTCTGCAAACAGTTGGCCCATTTTCAGGGACTCAGAAGAAACTCACCATATTTAGAAGTTCTGAGAGAAAAAAAAAAAAAGTCAGCAAACTCACAGATCTGCAAGAGAGAGGTACTCCCTCTGTAATTGCCTTCATCCTGAAAACCCTTTTGCTCTGTCCTTGTTTTAACTGTGAACATCACTTCCATCCAGATAATTTTTCACATCTATACCCTACAAGCACAGTGAGAAAAGAAAAGAAAATAAAATTTCCCACACACCATTTCATCTGAGTTTTATAAGTTTCTTTTAATAGCAAAAGGTATTTTACATATGTAGCATGATGGTTTATTGAGAATTTACTGCAGAATGAAAATCTACTGAGATATTTCTCTATGTCCATTTCTCTGTGTCTTTCTCTGTGTCTATCAGGAAAGAATGAATGGTATTTACCCCTCCCCAAAGGGCCTTGTTCCAGGGCCAAAAAGGAGAGCTGCTTGACAGGGGAGGGAATAGGAGGGCCTGATCACAACTCCAAATCAGATTTGCAAATCCTCAGGGCTTTGTCCAGCGTCAGGAGAGATGGATTCTTCCTAACAGGGCTGTAAATACTCAGCCAGCTGCCCAGAGGGGATTTGGGCAAGGCATTCTAGGAGCAACTAGTTTGCAACTAACTAGGTTATTCCAGAGTGGAGAGGAGTGGTCGGTCACTTGGTCCACTGGTGCTTTGAGGGTAATGTGAGGTAAGATTCCTCAGGCCAGTGGGTGGGGAATAAGGAAGAGTTGACCCTCCTCACACCTCGGGCCTATGAGGCCTGGCCTCAGGAACCTCAGCAGCAATCCATCTCTATCCATCTTTGGGTGATGCTTTAATAGAAATCAATGCAAAGTGTTCTGGGGAACTCCATTAGGTTTTAAAAGGTCCCGTATACATGGTTTATAGCTGCCATCTAAATGAAGTTGAGGCTTCGTATTGCAAATAGAAGCTATTCAAGCTATATTTAGTCAAAAATAAGAATTTTTATAGAATAACATGATGTCAGTTTCTTCTCTATCAGTCAGAATTCAATCAGATAACAGAACCACTCTCAGCATTAGAGAATAAAAAATGTATTTAGGATAGAAATGATAGTTTGCACAACTGTGGGAGTTGCTGGGGAAGAAATGGTCTGAAAACGGCAACTGGAGGATCAGGAAAGTCTCTAACCAGCCTTCCTGCAGCTTAGGCTGGAGGGATGAGCCAGAATGGTGGGAAGAAATGAGGGTACTATAAAGCATATGCCTACTAATGCCTACATCAACATTGTCTGTTATATCTCTTCTCTCTTTGTAAGAATCCCACTTGCACCCATTCAAAGAAATGAACCCCAAAATTCTACCCTTTGGAGGAGTTATGATGCTTTGGCTTACACTGGAGAGAAAAGGGTCTTCATTCAAACTCCTCATTTTCATGCCTGTATGTGAGACGTGAAAAAGATATTCTAGTTTTTCTTCTCTGCGGGAGTTCTTATCTCACGCAGAATAAGCCTTCAAGTCTCAACTTAATTGATTTTGACTTTATTGATTTTACAAAACTTCCGGAACAGTGAATGGGTGAGTGATGGTTTTGAAACATGTTTTCAAGTTCTCCCACAAAAGGTGGGATCTAATTCAGCCTCTCCTTGATTACAGGCTGACCACAGTCACTTCTTCAAAGGGACAGAATGCAGCAGAAGTGACTCCATGAGACCTAGGAGGTTAGATGACAAAAAGCAATACAACTTCTACTTGGCTTTTTCTCTCTCTTTAGAACATGTGCCTCTGGAGCCCTGAGCTATCGTGTAGGAGTTCCAATTACCCTGAAGCTGCCATGCTAGAGAGATTACACAGACCTTGCGGAGCTAGAGAGAGATGTCGGAGGAGCCCTGGCTGATCCAGCCCCCAGCTGTTCAAGATCCCAGCCTAGGCAAGGAGCAGCTTTCAAATGACTCCCCTCTCCAGCTGCCAAGCTGCCCCCGCCCACACCATGGACAGCAGAAATGAGCTTTCTCCACTGAGTGGTGTTCAAAATGCAGCTGTGTGAGCAAAAGAAATGTTATTGAGAGGTAAGTCATAAGTTTTGGGGTGGTTTATTATGTAGCCATTTTAACTGAAACAGGATGCAAAGCAATTTTCCAGATAAGCTATAGAGTTCTAACTTAGAGTAAAGTAGAACTGTCCAAGATAAAACTGCATATATACCAACATATCACTATGGAAGTTCATTCATCTATGTCACTCGTCTATCCATCCAACAAATATGTACAAACTATGTGTGTGCTGAGGATTCAGTGGCAAAGACAGAAATGATCTCTGCCTTCATGGGTCTCATGCTTTAGACTACTGTGGATTAAAGAGACATTGAAGGAGTAATTTATGAGTGTTACAAAAGGGGAAACCCAGGATGCTCTGTCAGATAATAAGTCATATGTCTTTTCTAGAAATTTCTTAAAGATGTGTTCCTCTTAATTAGTAAGAGTCCTTTAAAATCCGGCAATGTTCTGGGTATACAGAGCAAAAGAAAAGAGAGCAATTAACAAGTTCAGCAAATGCAGGCTACCTGTGTTAAAGAGGTGTATGGTGGCTGCTTTCAACTGTGGCAGTCAGCTGTCCTTCCTCTGAGTCAAACATACATAAAGAAGACGCTAATTGTATGCCCTTTCCTGAGCCTGCTTTGAAATTATTTATAATGATGAAACTATAAGATCATCCTGTCTAGGAGACACTGCTGTGCAGAGTAGCCATAGTTTGGTTGCAATAGAAATTGCGCACAAGGTCTATACTAGAAGCTAAAAGCTTTCTCATCAGACTGCTGATAATGAAGTTTGCTAACCATTCTAGTGCAGAAAGTAGAATTATGAAAACTGATTCAGTCTAATTATCCAAGGGTCGGAGTTTTTCCGCTATTCTCAAAATGTAGCCATTGAAGCAGCTTGAAAACTCGTTGTCCAGAATTTAAATTGCCTATTGCCAAGGCTCAGTGACAGTTCCAGGAATGAACAAAAGTACTTAAAATCTCCGGACTGTTTGATCACAGGTACCTCTCCGCCGTTTGCTCGGTCATGTACAAGTGTGCAGTTAAAGCCAATGGTGTCACATAAAAGGCTGACTGAGGTAGATCTGGCCTGCGGGCAGGGTGCCGGTCTGTTAGAAAGAAGTGCCAAGCATGGTGAGGAAAACAATGAGCACAAAGGACACAGGCCCCCATGCAACATACCCCATGCTCCAAGAGGTTGGAGCTTACAGTCTAGGTGGGGAGAAAGATAGCAAATGGCATCAATAAGACAGTGGGTAAGAGCTGTGTTGCAAAGGAGCAGCTCAGCATGGTATGGGATGGCAGAAAGCCACCCGAGGAAGCAACTCTAAGCTGAAGGTTGTATAGGAGTCAGCAAGGCCAAGGTGTGGGGAAAAGGGAGGGAAGAAAGTCTGGCTCAGGCTGAGTCAGGTACAAGCTAGGACACTAGAAAGACTCAGAATGTTAGAGGAACTAAAAAAAAAAATACAGAATGGTTGGAAGATTAGGAGGCAAAATGGCGCAAGAAGAGACTGGACAGGTAGGGGAAAGGGTCAGGTGGGTCATGAAGGGCCTCGTATGCCATTTTAAAGAGGTTCAACTTTCTGTGCCTTATATTTCATTTCTAACACACACAGAAAAGATGAGCTTAGCTAGCACCTCAGATTTGTTCTTTAAAAAGATATTCACTTTTATGAGGATTTCTAAAAAATCAGGTAAATGGAAGAATCAGTTCTTCTCTGGCCTGAGGTCAAGACAGCAAAGAACATGGAGTTCCCATTCTCATGTTCACATTTTTCTCTTCCCAAGACCGGTAGCAATTTACTCCTTTACCCACTAAGCCCTGACCTCTCTCTGCCCAGCAGATTGGAGAGGGAGGCCCCAGAATGAAGTCTGAAAGCTTGGAAAATATCATTTTTTGTTCTTAAGAGGGAATCATGCAGCAAAAAGGATAAGGATTACTGTTTCAGACAAGCATAAGACTAAGTAAATATTGAGAGTTCAGAATTATCAAAGATTTTATTTTTAGCATGAGAAAGACTCCTGCACAGAACATTTATGCCTTTTATCTGGTCTCAGAAAAATCATGTATCTTATAGTTTACTACACAGCACATGTGAATATACTACCAGCACTTGGTAGCAACCATTTTTACTGCAGGCAAAGTGATTACACAGCTGTAAATTTACCAAGTAATGGAATGACCTTCTCTCCTGAATGTTGTTGACCTGTATGCAGAAAGGGCCTGAGCCAAGTATAGGAAGCCTCCTAGATTCAGTGCTAGACACTTAGTGCACCTAGCATGGTACTGGGGAGTGAGAAAATAAGAGATGAATTAAATACAAGTCACAGTCTATCGAAAGTCCAGACACAGGCCTGACGACCTGGGGTAGGCAGGATTCTAAAGCAAAATCTTCACACTCGCCTGTTTCCAGGGAACCAACCAGCGTAAACTCATAATAAAGAAACCCCTTAACACTAAGCAAAAAGATAGGAATTAGTATTAGTATTAGTTCTCTATTGCTGCTACAATAAATTACCACAGATTACTGGCTTAAAACAATACAAATTATCTTATATTTATAGTTCTAGAGATTAGAAGTCCAAAATGAGTCTTATGGGCCGAAGCCAAGGTGTCAAGAAAGCTGCGTTCCTTCTGGAGCCTTTAGAAGATCCATTCCTCTCCTTTTCCTGTTTCTACAGGCTTTCCTATTCCTTGGCTCATGGACCCCTTCCCATTACTCTCTCCTGTTGTCTCATCTCCTTTTCTGACCCTGCAGCCTCCATCTTTCCCTGACAAGATTCCTTGTAGGGGTGCCCAGGTGCCACAGTCGGTTGGTTAAGTGCCCAACTCTGGGGTTCAGCTCAGGTCATGATCTCATGGTCATGAGATCGAGCCCCACATTGGGCTCCACACTCAGTGGGGAGTCCACTTGGGATTCTCTGTCTCTCTCCCCCTCTGCCCCTCCCACTCATGCTCTCTCTCTCAAATAAAAAAATAAATCTTTAGGAAAAAAAAAAAAGAATATTTGTAATTGTTCCGAGCCCACCCAGATAATCCAAGATAATTTCCCCATTTCAAGATTCTTACCCTACATCCTTAATGTTCTTCTTCTTCTTCTTCTTCTTCTTCTTCTTCTTCTTCTTCTTCTTCTTCTTCTTTTTACCTCACTATAAATGTAAAGGGGGGGGAATCCTTAATTTAATTATATTTCACCATCCCTTCTGTCATGTAAAGTGACACTGTCACAGGTTCCCAGGGTTAGGACATGGATATCTTCGGAGGGCCATTATTCAGCCCACCAGAACAAGAAGAGAACAATCTATAAAATCGGAGAGGGCGAGATTCTGTCTGGTTTGTTCAACAGCATCCCCAACGCAGTACTTGGCTCACCATTAGTAATCAATGTATACCAGTTGGGTAACTGAATAAATAAATAAGGAAAGAGAAAGGATGTGCATTTCCTACGTTAACTCCTCATGTGAATAAGGAATAGATGGTTCCCAAACCTGTTATTTGCTGTCTCTTAAAAATCTGAAGGACTGAATGGGTACTGAGTGTCAGTCTGGGAAGATGAAAGAAGAAGTTCTGGAGATAGACGGTGTCGTGATGGTTGCACAACAGGATGAATGTATTTAATGCTACTGAACTGTACACTCTAAAATGGCTAAAACAGTGAACGTTATGTTATGTATATTTTACCACAATAAAAGAATATGAAGAAGTCAAGTCAAGAAAAAATTTATACAATGGGCCTTACCCAAAACAATACCTGACTTGGATATCCCTCCTAGAATAATTTCCTGGAGAGAAAGGTGTGGAATATCCTCAGTCCTGGGGCTGAATCTTCTCATCATTTTGTTTTCCTCCTAAAGCATTAGAATTTGTGACAGGCCATGTTCATTATGAAAAAATGTTTTCCTTTTGCTTTTTGAGTTACACTAATGTAGGAGAGATGAGTCAAGCAAGGGAATTTTTATTTGGGCCTTTGGTTAGTTTATTTTTCTAAGTATTTTCATTTGTCTACATCATGGTTTTAAACTCACACATACACACACACTCCCTCTCTCTAACACACCTACAAACACACACACACACACGTACACACTCACACACAAACCTGTGCAAGAAGTCAGAGCTTTGCTCAAACCCAGTGACTCTGTGAAGTGAATTTTTCACTGATTTATCAGTTCATTGGAGCAAACTGCAGACACAAGCCTCAGAAAGACCATTCTCAGAATAGATGGTCAACTTTTATCCCAGAGCAACAACTAGGAACCAATTAGAGCCATTCTCTTCAATGGGGCTTATTATTGGTGCTAATCTGTGAATAGAAGAGTCCAATTGTGAGGAAGGTTAGCAACCCCAAATAACATGCCCATAAGGTTTATTAGGCTTCTGCCAACACCTTTAGGCTGCCTTAATTGCTTCTTCAGGGCTGGTTTCACACAGAGAATGGAGTCATTTCCCGTGCTCTACCCTAGTTCTCTCAGCTTCAGGTGTGGAAGGCAGGGAAGAACATAGAAAACTTGGGTCACTCTACTAAACCTATAAAGGAGGTATTTTAAGGGGCTTACACAACATCGCACAACCAAAATCAGTAGAACAGAACCTGGGACCCAAATCTGTCTTACTCAAAGTCTATTAAATTTCTACTACATCACACACTAACCCACCACTGAAGAGTCAGCCCTCAGAAAAAGAACAAGCCAATGTGTGCCCTCAACATATATTGCTCAGTTCTTCCTGTATCCTGGCCCTCTTTCAGCAGCCCTCCCTCTCATACTCTTACAGGAGTCCAGTCCCCTGCCACACACACCACTAAGGAATAAAGCATTTGGTGAAATAAACTTGTAAGTCAACTACAGCTGGAACGAACTGGGTGCTTACTCTGTGCCTGGACCTATGTTAAATGTCTCATATGCATTATGAAAAATATTTTGTAAAGTCTTATTCTTAGATATGATTGGTGATCCTGAGGTCTGAGAAATCATCAGCAAAACCAGAGCCTGAATTTATGACACCAGACCGAGTTCCAGGCCTTTCTGTTCCACCACATTGCCCTTGGGGCCAAAACATACAACTCCATCTTCCTTACCACAGTGAATGTCAGTAAGTGGAGTACAATATTGACTTTGTCATATAAACAAAGCAGGCAAGGGAGAGAGTAGAGATGGCAAAAGAACAAGGAGCCCTTAGCCAAGGGAAGAAAGGACTTTTCTATGAACAAAGCTCTCTTATATTTTGCTTTCAAAGAATTTCTTTATCGCAGCAAGGACTCTATGAAATACATTTGTGTTGGAAAGCACAAGAATGCATCAATATTTCTTCTGTGTTTTCTGTCTTGGGTTGAAGGAGCGTGGCAGAAATTGTTCCTTCCAGCAGGAAGCTAACCCTGATTCTAGGAGATAAATAAGGTAAGATGGATCCAGAGGCAGTCTTGATAGCGTCCCAAAGGCCTCTCACTCCTCTGACCAACATCTTAGAAAACTAGATCAGGCATTTCCTAAGAGACTTGCTCATAAGAGGTTCATTATTCTTTGAATCAGGCTGGAGTAAAAATCCCTCCTGTGAAATGGGGCGGGGGGGGCTGCTACCTCTTGCATAGCTTAATGTTATTTCCTGTCTCTCAAGATCTCCAGGACTGAGAGTGCTCACTCTTGAGCACCCCTTTGCAAAGCTGGGGAGGGGTATGGTATGCAGGGAAAAAAGACTTTTCATAGAGATTCAGGTCAAGGAACAAGAGAAGATTCAAGCCGGATCTTGATTTTTTCTTTTCTTTTCTTATACTCAGCCAATAAAACCACCCAAGAAATTGCTTATACAGACCAAAAAAACTGAAGGTTTGAAAGGAGGGATTCTAAGCCTTACTTTTTGGCTTTGTGAAAAGAAATCTTTTTCTCTGAAATTAAGCACAGAAGCAAGCTAACACCACCAAACCAGTGGTAAACAACTTTGACAGAAACTAATGAGGACAAATCAGTGTGGCAGGGATATTTGGTCTCTTTTGAAAGTGTCAGAAAATCATACACTTGTCAGACAGTAAATGTCTAGCCTGCAAGCCAGGACAACGCAGGAAACTTCTCATGGATGAAATTAACACACAGAAAATCCCTCAGTGGGCAGCAGGTACTTTCCAGGGAAGTTTGTGCCTGAGCTTAGAATAATCAGAGTCAAAGGCAACAGACAGTTCCGGGACAGAGCTAAGCTGACCAAAAACATGGTTTTTATGCCTATCACTTGGGCTTGTAAAATTTAAAGAGTTGAAGAGAAGAATTAAATCTTCTACTGACAAGTCTCCTTGACAGCTTGTTTCTGTTCTTTCTGGTTATGGCATTCAAAAACCCCCAGCAAAGTGGTCCTAGTGGAATGTGCAAGGGAAATTCCACTTCATCTGACTGACACCAAGCTAAAGTCAAATTGTGAAGTTAGCCAAAGCCTCATAATATAACTGGAAAATAAAACACCTGGTTTCCCATACTGGCCCTGCCGCCGTCTCCATGGGGAATCAATGTGAGACCTTATTTTTCTCCTCTGCAAAATGAGGGGTTTGATTAGATTGTCTCTGGCATTCCGTTAGGCCTTCACAATCTAGATTTCTAAATTCGTCTCTGGCCTCTTTTATTTCCCTCTATTCCAAGTCCTTCTCCCCCAGTTTTGTCACTTGCCTACTACATTCCAAGGCAGAAGACTGACCCATGATAATGTCTGTAAATGTTATTTGATTCAAAATACACACACACACACACACAGCCAAAAGGATAAAGGTTTTATGATCATTTTGCAGATGCAAAAGCTGAGACTCAGAGAGATTAAAGCATTTGCCCAAGATCAAAGATAGAGAAGAGGGAATTTGAATCCAGGACCATCTAACTCTGAAGTTCACATTCTGCTTGCTATATCCTACAGTCTCTCTCTGTGGCTTTGGACCTTTCCTATGAGTCCCAGGGCAAATGGCTTTTTCTCTCAGCTTGAAACTCCTAAGGAACAAACCTCTGTTTCCCATCAAAGCCTATTTGTCCTATCTCGGATTTCCTCAAATGGTTATCAGTTTTGCACATTTTGTTTATAACTAAGAGAGGATAACCTATTCTAATAACCTAATCTAACCAATTTATTAAAAAAGAGGAAGAGGGGCACCTGGGCGGCTCAGTCCATTAAGCATCCAACTTTGGTTTTGGCTAAGGTCAAGATCCCAGAGTTGTGAGATCTAGCCCCACACTGGGTTCCATACTGAGCATAGGGCCTGCTTAAGATTCTCTCTCTCCTTCTCCCTCTGTCCCTTCCCTGATCACACATACACATGCTCCTCTCTCTCTCTTAAAAAAAAAAGAAGAAGAAGAAGAAGAAACTGAAGCCCAGACAGGAAGCGTTTTGCTCATACAAACAGTATTTACACATACGGCCCAAATATAGCCCATCAAACCCAGCTGTCACATTTTAGGTTTTTTTAAGCCTTAACCTGTCACACAGTCATGATTACTAAAATATCACTGAATTATCTCTGATTAATTAATTAATTCTCATAGGTAGTATTTTTTACAAATAAGATACATTTTTCTTCCATAATAAAAGGAATACATGTTTAGTTTTGACAGTTTGGAAACTAAAGCAAAATAGGACAAGAAAGAAATCCATTTGTAAATCACCCAAAGAAGAGCACTATTAATTTTATCAAATTTACTTCCAGTACTTTTTCTTTCTCTTTCTCTTCCTTGGCATCATTTTACTGTTTGTTGTTGTTGTTGTTGTTGTTGTTGTTGTTGTTGTTATAAAAATTTTTCTGATTATATAAATAATATGTGGTCCACAAAGAGATACCACTGCATACCCATCAGAAAGACTAAAATTTAAAAAAAGACTGACACCATCAAATATTGGCAAAGATATGGAGCAATCAGAAATTGCTTACATTGTTAGCAAGAGTATAAAATGGTACAACCACTTTGGGAATGGGCCTGGCGGTTTCTTACAAAACTAAATATATACCTACTCTATGACTCAGAACTACACCCAGGTATTTACCCAAAAGAAAAACATACATCCTCAAAAAGATTGTACAAGAATGTTCATAACAGCTTTATTTATAATAGCCAAAAACTGGAAATAGCCTAGGGGTCCATCAGTAGGAGAATGGAAATACCAACAGTGGTACATTCATCCCACCCCAGCAAGAGCGAGGAACAAACCACTGGTACATGCAATAGCATGGTGAAATCTCAAAAACGTTCGGTTGAATAAAAGAACTTTACATAAAAGCCTACATACTATATGATTCCATTTACATGGACTTCTGTGACAGGTAAAACTAATCCATGCTGGAAAAAAATGAGCACAGAAGTTGCTTTGTGGAAATGGACTGACTGGGAATGAAGGAACTTTCCAGGTTGATGACAATGTTCTGTATCTTGCTAAGGATTTGTCAAGTGGATGCATTTGTCAGAACCCACTGAATACTACATGGAATTTGTGCATTTCATCGCAAGTAAATCTTACCTCATAGGGGGAAAAAAGGGTACGCAACAAATACTGAATTTTAACAATATGCATAATGAAGTATTTGGGCATAGGCGTACTGAGGCCAACAACTTATTTAGAAATGCGTCAAAAAATAAAATGGATAAATAGAAAAATGGGTAGATAAGTGATAGAGTGTAGTAAAATGTTCAATGTAGAATCTAGGTGGTGAGTATATGGATATTCACTATAAAACTCTTTCATAGTTTCTGTATGTTTGAGAATTGTAATAATAAAATGTCGGGGGGGAGTAAAAAAAAAAGAAGAAAAGTAGAAAGTATGGGAAACTCAAAAAGTTCAAAGAAAATTAGACTCCTAAAACATTAATGCCAAACAACAATATTGAAAACAACAGTGAATTGCTTCCCATCCTTTTTTCAGTGTTTATGGGCATGGGTGGGTGTCTTACAAAATTAGTACCAAAGAGATATAAATCTTCCTATTGTGAAGTAGCATTTTATGAATGGCACTTTCCCAGCCTATTAAATATTCTTCAAAAATATTGTATTATAATTTATTTACACTTATTTTGGATATTTTAGGTTATTTTCACTGCTATAAATAACAGTTTGATGAACATGCACGAGTAAATAGGCATTTTGTCTAGGGTCTTAGAGCCACCTAACGCTGTTGCCAGAAGGAAATACTTTTCAAAGCGATACAGCACTGTGGTTTAAAGGGTGGAAAAAGGTCCGCCTCCACCACCTACTAACCTGTTGCCTTAGGAAATGTACTAAGTCTCCCTAGATCTGTTTCTTCTTCTGTGCTCCAAGATAGTATTCTGGAAGTGCCTAGCGCTGTGCCTGGCACATAATTTACTCCCAATAAATGGCAGCTATTATTATTTCACCCAGTCATGTTCTTTGTGCACGGTGACAGCTAATTGAGAATATTTCAAACAAAAGAGGGGCGCCTTGGGTGGCACAGCGGTTAAGCGTCTGCCTTCAGCTCAGGGCGTGATCCCGGCGTTATGGGATCGAGCCCCACATCAGGCTCCTCCGCTATGAGCCTGCTTCTTCCTCTCCCACTCCCCCTGCTTGTGTTCCCTCTCTCGCTGGCTGTCTCTATCTCTGTCGAATAAATAAATAAAATCTTTAAAAAAAAAAAACAAAAGAAATATTCACAGAAACACAACAAGAACCATAGATATAACAAAAGTCTGTCTAATTTGACTTAGTATCACCACATCTTGCAGTTTCAATCCTATAAGAGATACTCAATAAATATAAGCCGAATAAATTGGTAATGAATGAATGTATAAATAAGAGGGCAGCTACCTGACTTTAATTCACCTAGGCGTGAGGGCAGCCTCAACTTCCCTTGTAAGCTTTTCCTGCCCCTGTCCCTCCAGAAATAGCTGAACACATCTCTCCTTTGTTCGCTGAAATTGCACGGTATGCCTCAACTTGGAGATGAGAGTTCAGTCTGGCCTCTATCTCTAACTAGCCGTGTGTCTTTGGACTAAGATACTGGTAAAAAAAAACATCCCCGTTATTCTATACTATTATGATAGTCTCTAATGAGGGAGAGGTACAGAGCATGTCAGGATCCCCCTTGTTCAGATGTGGAAACGGAGGCGCAGAGAAGTGAAAGGATTGACCCAAATTTCCTCCTCCAGACCAAGAAGCAGTCAGGTAAACAACCTCCACAGGCCCTTCTGGTTCCAAGGGTCTTAGGCTGCAAACAGCTTCCCCCATAGTCTATCTTTCATGCTACATCTGTGTTCCCTGTCCCTGCTCCCTTCCCCAAAGCCAGCTATGCCAGGCTGTGCTAGGGATTTTTGACAACAGAGGGGGCTGCCAAACTGGGCTCTTTCCAAATAAGGAAGAGAAGTGCTTGCCAACTGAGATGCAGCCTGAGTTCCTCATTCCATTCTTAGTTCTGCGAAGCCTCTGGGGTCACAGTAGTACAAAAGACTCTTGGAGTTGTTGGTACAAAATATCATCCATGAGAATATGTGCTCTGGTCCTCGCTCTGCCAGTAATAACATGTCACCTCAGGAAAGGCCCATCATAGAAATGTAAAAAAGTCCTCGCTCAGGGGTTCTCAAACCTGGCTACACATCAGAATCTTCCAGGCTGCTTACTGAACGTACACAATCCAGGCAGATACCCGCACTGCCCAGCTGTGGTCAAACCCACTGTGTTCTTCCACATCACCATGCAAGGCAAGCCCTTGGGCTACATCTCCTTCCTGCTGTTTGCAAACAAAGTTCTAAAGACAGCAGAAAACTTCACGCTCTGAGCACTGGGAGAAAGGATTTGGTTCTAAAGGTTCCTGCTTTCACAGGATTATTCTGGGATTTCTGTGCCTAGGAGGGTGACTTCACACACCATACTGGCACTAGCAGCAAGTCCGTCTATGGGGAGAAATTTAATGATGAGAATTTCATCCTAAAGTATATGGGTCCTTCCATCTTGTCCATGACAAATGCCGGACCCAACACAAATGGTTCCCAGTTTTTCATCTGCACTGCCAAGACTGAGTGCTTGGATGGTAAGCCTGGTCTTTGTCAAGATAAAAAAGGGCATGAATATTGTGGAAGCCATGGAGCACTTTGGGTCTAGGAACAGCAAGACCAGCAAGATCACCATTGCTGGCCATGCAAATCTAATAAATCTGATTTGTGTTTTATCTTAACCATCAGACCATTCTTTCTGTGGCTTAGACAAGCACCTCCTCACCCTCATCTGCTCAAAATATCCCATAATCTTTGTGTTCTCATTGCAGTTCTGTGGGCTTCACATTTTTCTTATCCCCCTCCAACTCCAGCTGGATTGCAGAGTTAAGTTTATCATATAAAATAAGAACTAAACAAAGGAAGAAGAAAAAGAATGAGGAGGAGAGGAAAACACACAATCCAGGGCCCCATCCCAGACCTATTAAACCAGAATTTCCAGGGATGGAACCTGGAAATTTATAACTTCACAATTTAAGATCCTAGGACTTTCTAATACAGAGACATTTTGGGGAACCACTAAATTAGATATATTCAAGTTTCTTTCTTTTTTCATTCTGAGATGTAAACTTGAAATGTGTCAACCTCTCTCCTGCTCCCATAAGATACAACTCCTTTTATTTCTGGTTTATTGCTCATCAAATGCCTAGAGAATTGTCTTAAGAATGATTTGAAGGCAGAACTGTATAGTAGAAATAGAACATGAGCCACAAATGTGAGCCACATTTATGATTTTACATTTTCTAGCAGCCACTTGAAAAAAAAGTTAAAAGAGGGGCACCTGGGTGGCTAAGTTGGTTAAGCATCTGCCTTTGGCTCAGGTCATGATTCCTCAGGTCATGATCCTGAAGTCCCAGGATCAAGCCCCACATCGGGCTCCCTGCTCAGCGGGGAGTCTACTTCTCCCTCTGACTCTCCCCCCTCTTGTGCTCTCTCTCTCTCACTCTCTCTCTCAAATAAATAAACAAAATCTTTAAAAAAAAAAAGTTAAAAGAAACAGGTAAGATTAAGTTTAATAGCATATTTTATTTAACCCAATATATGCAAAATATTATCATTTCAACTTGTAATAGATGTAAAAATTGAAATATTTTACATTTCCTCTTTTGTGAGGTCTTCATGATCTTCTATGTATTTTACTTGTACAACATTCGTCAATGTGGACTAGCCACATTTTAAATGCTCTATAGCCACATGTAACCAATGATTACCCATATTAGTCAGAGCTGTTAAACCACATCAATAGGAGGTAGTGTGATAATCAATTAGCAGTGTCCAAGATGACCAGGGGTTGGGGGGGGGCACATGTGTCCTATAGTTGTCATCACTGGGTAGTGAACAACAAATGACTTAATTTCTAGTACTCTAGCGATCAGGCCAAAGGACAAAGGTCAGAGCAGACTCAGCCTAGGACTCATTCATAGGAGGAGACAGAAATCCACACTAGTGGTTAGTGGTTAGAAGCACTGCAACTGAGTGTAACAAACATTAAAATAAGACAAAGATTTAGCCAGGAGTGAGTAGAATAAGCCCAAACACCAGCACTTGAGAATATAGGTTGTATTCATGCTTTAAAAATAATCTTCCTAACTCAGGGTCAGGATAATGGGCCTACTGAAGGGCTACTGATTGATTTATAAGGAACATTCACAGTGTGGCTGACTATCCAGTAGGAGAGATAGCCGGCTGATATACGCTGCAGAACAAGTAGGGAAGGAAGGTGCCTAGACCATGAAAATAATAATGTAATCAGTAATAACAAAAGATCATATTTAAAAATTATAATTTAAAAAAAGCACTTTACTATCCATTTTCATTTGTTCCTTATGACATGGGCAGGCAGGTGGGGTTCATGTTCCCATTTCAGAGGGGAACTGAGGTTCGGAAAGCTATGTGCTTGCCTAAGTCTCATAGCCAGGGAGTAAACAGCATAGTTTCTCCACAGGATGCTCTCTGGTCCATATGGGAATTCAACCCTGGCCTCATTATCAGTGAACTCTGGCCAGCTACTTACCTGATGCAGCTATAAATATGATTAATTCACTTTTCAAAGGCCTTTCCTCTTCTAATAGATGAAGTCCCAGTTAGCTTTCTATTCACCCCCTCCTTTGTGTCTGCATCTGCATGCCTCTGTCCCTCTGCTGTCTCTAATCACACTTCTCCCTGGAAGGTGTAAATGCCTTTGCCTGGGGCAAGGATGCCTTTTCTAGAGCACCACCTGGAGCTGACAGCCAGCTGGTAACACGCGAGCCGCACTTACCTCTCCTGGCTGAGTCCATATAACAACTTGCTAAGTCACTCACAGAGGCATGGAAGGGTTTTGAACAGAAAAGTCATGTGATGAAATGAGCCAGTGTGTAAGGCAGGGGGACAGTTGAAGAGGAAAGAGGGAGAACCAGAAATAAAAAGAGAAAGAAGGGAAGAATAGTAATAGTCAATATTGGCTCTTTTTTTCATTCAGCTCTTAGTTTCTATGACTTCCTCAGAGAGGCCTTACCTGTCCAATCTACCTAATGTAGCCTTCCCTTCACTCTATCAGACAATCATCCTTTGATTTCTGCACACCATCTGTCACTCTCAGATGTCTTTGTTATTACCTGTTGCTACCCCAGGTTGACTATAAAGTCCATGAATGCACAAATCTTACCTGTTTTATTCACTGTTCTATCTGCAGATATTGTAACCACACCTGGCCCATAGTAAACACTATTATTTTAATGAATGAACAAGAGGCTGGACTAAGTACTTAACACCATTTACAAGTTATATCACTGAATCATCACATTAATCCAAGGAATCAAGTCTTACATCTGCATTTTACATGTTTTAATAATCAAAGCATGAGGTGATAAATGTTTATAATTTCCATACCGTCAATTCACTAGTGATTTCCTAATCCCCCAAATACAAAACACTTTTCTTTTCTTTTTTTTTTTTAAGATTTTTATTTATTTATTCGACAGAGATAGAGACAGCCAGCGAGAGAGGGAACACAAGCAGGGGGAGTGGGAGAGGAAGAAGCAGGCCCACAGCAGAGGAGCCTGACGTGGGGCTCAATCCCATAATGCCGGGATCACGCCCTGAGCCCAAGGCAGACGCCCAACCGCTGTGCCACCCAGGCGCCCCGCAAAACACTTTTCTTAAAGAAACATTTCCTCATTCATTCCAGCCTTGTTTCAACACTGGAGACTGTTGACCCTGGGCTCCTCCTAGAAAGTCTCTTTTGGATTCCATTCAGTCGGTCATTTAACAAAAGTTTGTTAAGCACTGACTACATGCCAATCACTATTATAAGAGCTGAGGGTGCAAAGTTTTGGCCAAGCACAAATTGGGAAGGGCCCTAATACAATGCTGTTTTTCTCCCCATCATTTCTTTTCAACTTTCTCCACTCACTGGTCCCCATTTTTCCTCAGTCTCTCAAATGTGAGTATCCCCAAGGTCCAGCTGTAGGCTTCTTTCCCACCTGAAAGGGCAACTTCAATCAAGGATTGCCTCTTAAGTAGTCACCTAAATGCAAATGCCTTCTAAATCAAAAATCTCCAATGCAAACCTTTCTCCTAAACTCCAAAGCTGCATCTCTTTTCCACCAAAACATCCCATCATCACCTCTTCTCAATTCAGCAACCCACAAAGGAATCCATCAGGTACCCTGCCCTATCAGATTAGCCTGAATTCCTGGCATCTATTCCCTCAGAGGGGTCACAAAGGAGAAACCAAAAAGATCCAATAATTTTCAGCTCCAATTAGGTTTAGAATCAGCAATAGAAGTACCTGCTCCCTACCAGGCTTTGAACCCTGTCCTCCACCTCTCCAAATGTCATGACAATCAAAAAAAGAAGAAAAAAAAAAGTAAATTTCCTGTGGCTCAGCATAAGGTGATATATATGTATATAGTCATATATATCCTTAATGCACTGGGTCAGTCCAGTGGTCTAAAATGGCTAAAACAGCAAACTAGTAGTAAGAGAACTGGCCTCATAAGGTGACATACAGATTGGGAGAGGGGTAGAGTGGACTAGAAATCAGGGGTGTAAGTACAATGGACACATTCTCAGCTGTACCGTAGGGTCAGCGAAGGGCCAAAGATCTTAGGCTTCAGGGTAGGAATGGGAACAAGGGCTCCTACAAGAATGTTAAAATCCTTGCAGTTAAATCATGATAAGCTATTTAAAGCCCCTATTACACTGACTCCACTTTAACCCCCATGCAGGGATGGGCTAGAGTCAACAGGGAAATTTTTTAAGCAAATAAACTTTTCTAGTACAAAGTCAAAAGTGTTCCTGGAATTTGAGTTGCAAAACAAATGGAAAATCCTTGGCCTAGCAGATTCAGGGTAAGGAATGAGAAATGGACAGAATTTAGCATAAGAAAAACCCTTGTTAGTCAACTCAACCCCTTGATCACTGCTGGAGGAATTCCCTCTCTTGCAGAAAAGGTAAACTGAGTCCATCAAGGACCACTGCTAATAAATATTATTAAATGAATAGGACCACTGCTAATGAATAATAAGTAAATAAATAGCACGGGTATACACATTCCTTGAGAAAGAATGTCATGATTGTTGAATGACTTCTGCCATGATGAGGAGTGAGACAAAAGGTAATAACAGGATTATCCCACATATTTGCCATCCCAAATGGTCAGGCAATTTTTAGATTTATTCTACTAATCATAGTCAACAAACACCAACATTTTGTTTTTGTACTACATAAAAATGTGGATTTAATTTGACCAACTACATTTTATTTGAATCAAGCTAAGGAACAGCTGCTAACTTTCCATATTGCTCAGGACAAAGCCATGAGTTCAATCTCTGTGGGCTAGTAAACTCTCCTCTGTTGAGCAATTCCTGATTTCATCCCTTGAAAAAGTCATAGATTTACTTATAAATAGATTCTATTCAGTTATGTAAAAAATAAATCAAAATGAAATGCACTGTCAATATTAAGACATCAACTCTCCCCAAGTTAATCTACAGATTCAAAGCGATCCCAATCTAAAATCCAATAAAAGAAATTTATAACCTAAATTTCTATTCAATTATAGAAATTGACAAGCTGACTTTAAAATTTGTACAAAAATGCAAAGAACAGGCCAGATAATTTTTTTTAAAGGAACAAAGTAAGGGAACTCATACTACCTGATTCCAGGAGTTATTATAAAGTTATCATAAACCCAAAAATGTGACATTGGTGAAAAAACATATTTATAGGGGCGCCTGGGTGGCACAGTCGTTAAGCGTCTGCCTTCGGCTCAGGGCGTGATCCCGGCGTTCTGGGATCGAGCCCCACATCAGGCTCCTCCACTATGAGCCTGCTTCTTCCTCTCCCACTCCCCCTGCTTGTGTTCCCTCTCTCGCTGGCTGTCTCTATCTCTGTCGAATAAATAAATAAAATCTTTTAAAAAAAAACATATTTATAGATCAGTGGAACAAAATAGAGGGCCCATAACAAAGATGTCAAAGCAGTTCAATGAGAGAGAGGATAATCTTTTCAACAAAAGTGCACCAAAATAAACAACACCCTTACTTTATACTACAAACACAAAAAGAACTCAAAATGCATCATAGAACTAAATGTAAGAACCAAAACAATAAAACTGCAGAGGAGGCAAACATTCCTTAAATCAGACACATGAATTCATAAATTAGACTTCATCAAAATTAAAAATTTTTGCTCTACAAAATCACTATTAAGAAAATTAAAAACCAAGCAAGCCCAAGACTAGGAGAAAATACAAGCAAAATAGATACCTGATAAAGGACTATAAACAGATATATATTAAAAACACTCACAACTCAGTAATTTTTTTAAATTTATTTCTTTACTTTAGAGAGAGGGAGAGAGAGAGAGAGCACAAGCGGAAGGGGCAGAAGGAGAGGGAGAGAGAATCTCAAGCAGACTCCGTGCTAAGTGCAGAGCCCGACGTGGGGCTCAATCCCATGACCTTGAGATCACGACCTGAGCTGAAACCAAGAATTGACACTTAACCAACTGTGCCACCAGGTGCCCCACAACTCCATAATTATTAATAAGAAAAGCAATTATAACCTAGGCAAAATATCTGAACCATCACTTGACCAAAAAAAAAAAAAATATATATATATATATACAGATGGCAAATAAGCACACAAAAAGGTGCTGATCATTATTAATAATTATGGAAATCAAATTAAACCACAATTAGATATCATTATAATTCTTAAAATGGTTAAATAAAAAGACTGACTATACCAAGTGTTGATGAACACATAACTGAAGCTTTCATACACTGCTAGTGGAAATGCATAATGGGAAAACCACTTCAAACAGTTTCGCAATTTCTTAAAAGTCAAATATCTGCCTATCATACCATTCAGGTATCCCTCTCCTAGGTATATACCCAAAGGAAAAGAAAACATATATACATACAAAGACTTGTATGTGAATGTTCATAGCAGCTTTATTTGTAATAGCCCCAAACTGGAAACAACTCAAATGTCCATCAATAGGTCTATGGATAAACAAATCAGAAATCCATAATGGAATACTACTCAACAATAGAAATGAACAAACTGCTAATAAACACAAGATGGATGAATCTCAAAATAATTACACTGAATAAAAAAATCAGACAAAAAAGACTATATACAATGTTTGATTCCATTTATATGTAATTCCAAAAAATGCAAAAATAATCTATAGTAAAAGAAAGCAGATCAGCGGCTGCTGGGGAATATGGTAGGGGAGAGAAGGGATTATAATGGAACACAGAGTAACTTTTGGGAGGTATGCGTGTGTTCACTACATTGATTTTGGTGATGGTTCACAAGTGTAGACATATATGTAAACTCATCAAATTGAACACTTTACACATGTGCAGTTTATTTTTATGGCATTTATATTGAACAAAACAGTTTTTTAAGGCAAGAGAAAAGACTAGAAATTTAAATAAACTAAAATGTTTAAGAAATCACCTTTGATCATTGAAGTACAGATGTCATATATTTTATATATATTTCCTTTGCTCTATTTGTATTTTCCAAAATTGTAATATTTATTTTTAAGTGTTTTTATTTTTTCTCAAACATACCTTTATATTTGCTCCTTATAACAAAGTTAAACAACAAAGACATTTAAAAGGGAAAATCTACTCATCACACTCATTACCATTATCAAATCCCAAACCCAAATTAACCACCATTAATAATTTGACGTGAGGCTTTCCAGACCTTTCTCAATGAATAAACTGACAAGAAGTGTGTGTGTGTGTGTGTGTGTGTGTGTGTGTGTGTGTTAATTTGGGAGTGTGTGTGTGTTAATTTGGGAGTGGGATTTGATGGTGGTAGTAAGGAACAGCCACTTTTCACTTCAACCTTCCCAATCTCACGAAAGCTCCTCTTTTGGCCAACTCTAACAGAATCATACAGGGAAGAGAACGCTGGGAAACAGTTTCCAGCTGAACCAAGCTGACCCAGCATAATCTAAAACATATAGTATATCATGCTTTATTTCTTTATCCCTTTACTAATTGTATGTATTTAAGTTGCTTCTATGTTTTTGCTGTTTAAAATTGCTACCAGGGCACCTGGCTGGCTCAGTAGGAAGAGCATGCAGCTGTGATCTCAGGGTTGTGAGTTCCAGCCTCACATTGGGTATAGAGATTACTTACTTACTTAACGTATGTATGTACATCCAGACAAACATACCTACATACATACTTAAACTAACTTTAAAAAAATAAAATAAAATTGCTACAATAAATGCCCTTGAGTATATATATCTTTGTGCCAGTCGTTTTTGTAAGATAAATTCCTAGAAGTAAAATTGCTAGGTGAAAGGATATGTGCACTTAAAGTATTTATAGGTAAGTCCAAATTGTCCTCCAACATGATTATGCCAATTTACACCCTCTTCTGCCTTGCTTCCTTGCCAACACTGGATATCACCTAGCAAAACCTAGAGGGAAATAGTATCCTGCTTTATTTTGCATTGTTTAGATTATTAAAAATGATTGAATCTTTTATATTTCATATGTCTAATGGGCTTACATTTTTTCTTTGAGCTGCTTGTTTATATTCTCTGTTTTTTTTTTTTTTTTTTTGTAGAATTTCATTTTCTTGTTTTCTTGCTGTTCCCTATCTCTTAGGTACATTTTAGGTAAATATTTGCAAGTATTTTCACTCAGCCTGTGGTTTACTTTATAATTTAGCTTATAGTGTTTGGCTTTTGTTTTATATTGTTTTGGTTAGGGTCACATCAATTTATTTTATAATTTAAAAAATTTCAATGTGTGCTGAAGGACTAAGTCATTTCACTTAACTGTGGCTATATCAGTATAAGGATCCCCCACTCCTAGAAAAGCCATAGATGTATAGATTCTACTGGTGGCAGGTCAGAAGCAAAGCTGTCTTAAATGAAGCAAAGAATTACACTTGACCCTTGAAAAACACAGGGTTAGGGACAGCAACCCCCACCATGCAGTCAAAAATCCACATATAACTTTGGACTTCCCAGTCACTTACTACTAACAGCCTACTATTGACCTAAAGCCTTACCAATAACATAAACAGTTAATTAACATATATTTTGTATGTTATATGTATTATATATATTATATACTATACCCTTATGGTAAAATAAGCTAGAGAAAACAAAATGCTATTAAGGAAATGATAAGGAAAATACATTTACAGCACCATACTGTCTTAAAAAAAAAAAAACAAACCTGTATATAAGTGAATCCATACAGTTCAAACCCTATTCAAACAATGTTATTCAAGTGTCAACTATATAGCTATTCTGCTCTGAACGATCTAACTATAGCTTTGGGGAAATCCACTGAATTCTAATTTTGAATACAGAAACTCTCTCTGAATGTTTAACCAATATTCACATTGTCTCAGAACTCTGCTTGGAATTTCTCAGAGCCTAGTCAACCATGGCATACTAGAAATGAGGCACCCCTGCTATCATCACCACCATTGCCTTTTTGCACTCATCGTAGACATTGCTAATTGATCACTCTTTCTTCCAGAGCCCAGATGTGGTCTCAAAAGTGTTCTTTAGGAGCACCTGGCTGGCTCAGTCTGTAGAGCATGTGACTCTCCATCTCAGGGCTGAGAGTTCGAGCCCCATGTTGGGTGTAGAGATCATTTAAAAATAAAATCTTTAAAACAAAATAAAATAAATTAAATTTAAAAGTCTTTCTCTATGCAGCATTCCAGAAGACTTCTACCAATCAATCAAAACTGGTGTTTATGATAAAACTTGTTTTATCATTTGGACTTGTTCCAGTCCAAACTTCTATTTTCAGAAAAAGAAAAAAAGACCCAGGGTGGGTATGTGACATCCACAAAAACATGCACCAAGTTAGGTGCAAAGCCAGAACTCAAAGTAGCTTTCTGCCTGCCAACTGAATGCTCCTTCCAAGGCACCATCATGTCCTGCTTCTTCTGCCACCACCAGGGAAAGCCCTTCATGGAGCATCTGGTGAAGACCCTTTTACATAAATAATACATATAAATGGTTTGAGCATAAAATCTGTGTCAATAATATCCTGATAGGCTTAGAGCTGGATTAAGAAGGGACTAGTTGGGCAATCAACAATCTATTAAAGGGCACTGAAAAACAGTTGCAAATGTAAGAAAGTGGAGAACTTGTCTCAGCAAGACATTCTGTGGAACTGGATGAAATATCAAATAAGTTGTTTGTGGTGGGAGTGGGGAGCAAGGGTCCCCTCAGGGAGCAGTCTCAGTACCAACAGATGGTCTCCAAGCTGGTGGTCTGATTAACTTTTATTTTGCAGAGTGGAGTAATAAATCCTTGGGGATAATAAAGAAAAGAATAAAGATTGACAAAAGCTAGCTGCCTTCTCTGTACTTCCCCCAGGCACGCTCCTCTACATTAATATTGAACAAATATCTGACTATCAGTCTAAGGGATCACTATATTTTTGGTCTGCTCTGAGCACCAAATCATTGATCCTCAGGGTGCAGTTACATATCTCCAACCAGTTTTGTTCCCCATCCTCCCCCCACCCCATCAACCCCTAATTCTACCCATCCTTCCATTTTACCTACTCTATAAAGGCCTCCCTAACTTCCACACTGCCCATACTCCTTTTGAGTATCATCTGCATCTTAATTAGGCCTTGGGAAAATACCACCTGATATTAGCAAGTATCTCTCTACGGAAGGACAACCGGCTTCTTCTCCACCAGGCACAAACTGTGCCTTTTCCTTATACGTATGCCATATAGCACCTAGTTGATGTTGCTATTGCTCAAAAAGTATCTGGTGATTAAATGGCAAAAAAGAAAAACTCACATTCACTTCTGGACTTGACTTTCAAAGGGTCCATGGAGATCTTGGCAGCACACAGAGTTTCTTCTCCTCAAGGGCCTATCTGACTGGGTCCTGTGCCATCATGCAAGGATTCTGCTTATTCTGCTTGGAGAAGCATGATTTTGATTTGCCTAAACTGTTTCTTTTCTTCTTTCTTTTTTTGTGACTGACTCTTATTTTATCATAGTATTACATATATAGTATCAATTTTTTTCTTTTCCTTTTTTTTTAAGATTTTATTTATTTGCCAGAGAGAGAGAGAGAGAGAGAGAGAACACAAGCAGGAGGAGCAGCAGGCAGAGGGAGGAGCAGCATGTAGAGGGAGAAGCAGGGTCCCCGCTGAGCAAGAAGCCCGATGCGATGTGGGACTCCATCCCAGGACCCTGGGATCATGACCTGAGTTGAAGGCAGAGCTTAACCAACTGAGCCACCCAAGAGTACCAGTAACAATTTGTTTCTATTTGCTTTCATGCCCCAGGCCAGCAACAATTTGTGGTGAGGCCCAAAATTTAATTTATTTTATCCTCTATCATGCCGGCCGGATTTAGAAAGGTGGGGAAGAGAGAAAAGTGGGGCAGGAATAAGAGAAGGATGAGGATAATGTGAATTCACTGATAAATGCAAATCTTTATCTAGAAGACTGGCTCTTAACTTAAGGGAGAGTCTGTCCCCCAGGTAGGTGCCAGATTAAATATAGTACACCCTGTTAAATTTACACATTCTAAAATGTATTCATTGTTTCTCTGAAATTCAAATTTAACTGAGCATCCTGTGTTTTTATTTGCTAAATCTGGCAATCCTATCCCAGGGGACATGTGGCAATGTCTGGAGGCATTTTTGATTGTCATGACTTGGGGGTTGTTAAAAGATAAACTGAGATATATTAAAATTTTCAAGAGTATATTTGAGCAAAAATCGATTCAAATCGGCAGCATCAAACCATAAGTGGCTAGAAGCATTACTCCAACAAGACTTTTATAGGGAATACATGGAGGCAACACAAGGATTGATGGGCTATAGCTTGAGTGGTTGCCTTATTTGGGAAAACCTAGTTGGATGTTTGTAATTGATTGTCCTTAGGTTTTCATTTCTTTACCTTGAGGCATTTACAGGTTTAGGTTTTGCTTAAGTCTGCTAAGGTTTTAGTACCACCTTGGTCTAATGGCCTCCTTGTTTAATCAATTTAAACTAGATGCTACTGGCATCTAGTAGGTAGAGACCGGGGATGCTGCTAAACATTCTGTAATACCCAGGACAATCCCCGTTCCCCCAACCACTGCAACGAATGATGTGGTCCAAAATGTCAACAGCACCACTTGGATGGTGCTTGGATAATTTTTATCTCTAAAAAGTACCTAGTATGGCTAAAATGGCACAGCAGGAAAACAGTAGACATGTGTATGTATAAGCATATATTTTTTTCCCGCAGAAAAACTATTTGCAAAGTTTCTTTCTTTTAAATCTACAAGCTCTGATAATCTAGAGCTTCATAATGGGTAATTTCTCCCTGGAGAGGTATGACAAAATTCAGATCACATTTGGGGGAAAAAATACTCAGAAATAATAAGTGACTTTCCAGGATCCCACAGAGCCCAAGGAAAAATGGAATTAAAATTCAAAACTGCTAAACACATTGCTCATGGAAATAAAGCCAGCCTATCTGCACCTCTCCTCAGCTCAGAATAGGTCAATCGGGAAGGGTTTTAGTTTTCAAGAGATCAAAAGTTTTCACAACTGATTAGCATCCAGAAAGCAATAGCTTCCCTTAACCTTGAGATGCAAATAGCCAAAGATTGTCAAGAGATCTGAAGGGCTGGAGGATTTGATGGAAGATCAAATTCCTGACATTTCCAGGGCAATTAGTTTCACATGCAAAGTCACAGGAAGGTCCTGTCTACTCTCCAGGAGCAGTAAGGCTGTAATAAGACTCTGAGCTTCACAAACTTGGACTAATTGGCCCGCATCCACCCAGCAGAGTTCATTATTGTTATCCCCATTTCATAGAACATGGAAGGTGGATAGACATCTTTTTACTCCACCACCACTAGGCACAGGCTTCTTTAATATTTCCCACTTCGGATCACTATACATGAACTCTGGGTCCTGGGAATGCTTAGCTAATTATTCACAGTCGAGGAAAGGCAAGGCCTGAAATTAAGTCAAATCTCTTTGCAGATGCCTCTTTAAAATGCCACTTGAAGGTGAGTCCTGGCCACAAAAAGGTTTAAAACAGTTCAACATTTTTATCTGATAGTTAAGGAAACCAGGGAGGAAGTTGTTGTCAATTACAGCCAGGACTTTGGAGCATGAGCTAAATTGATTTTGAAAGATCTGATTACTGAATCGCTTCCCTCTCACTGGCAGCCAGGGCTGGAGCCACGGCTGACTTCTCTGGACGTGCTGTGGCAGTCGAGATCCAGCCAGGTGGCCGCATCCATTTGGTGACTCAAATGCAGCCTGTTGTCACGATGGATTTTCTGCTCACAAATGTACAGTTATGTCTGCATGTCTTTCTGTTATCGCCTTGGCTCTCTCAAGGGCAGCATGTCAGCTTCCTCCAGGGCCATTTAATGGCTGGGGAATCTTCCATTGGGCAACCCTGCCTGACTGACAAGGTATATGACAACCCCAGATTCTCTAGGGCTTTCACCTTGATGTTTCTCTGCCTCTGGCACTGATGAGGCTTCACCTTATGCAAGCTGGCAGCCTCCTTTCTCAAATCGGCCAAAGGACACCAGTTGCAAAGACGTGCCCAGGGAGAATCTGGCCAGCTAAAGACGCTGGTGGAATCCTTTCTGGCAAGACTGACTCCCAACTGAACATCTTAGCATTGGCTTCCTTACCCTTTTGGCTTTCCACTAACCTTTCATGGAAAAGGTAGGGCTGATAACAGGAGGCCTGGTCCTACAAAGATTTCTGCCCCTGTACCTCTCGGGGTGCTTGTAACAGTAAAGTGTTGTGGTTAAGGACAGGGCTCCGCATTTTACTAGCTTTGTAATCTTACACAAGTTATTTTTTAACTACACTTTTCTCATCTATAAATGTAGGATAACGATACTGAGACTCTGAAGAGTTGTAGAAAGCAATAAATGAACATGGTAAGGGCTCAATAATTACAACCTTATCTACTGGTCGTTGCAGAAGCGATGGTGGTAGTTTGGGCTTCCCTTGTCAATCAGAGGCATGGGCAAATTCAAGGCTTCAGGCCCATTCTATAACACCCAAAAAAGTGAAATAAAAGAAAAAAGAAAAGAAAGAATGAATAATGAAGGAGGAGGAAAAAAACTACATTTTCTTGTTTGCCTGTTGCATTCTAAAACCTCCAGCCCCATCCCTTCCCAGTGCCCTCCTCCTGCCCTGTTTTTACCAGAGATCTCTACCACCCACTGACCTTTACTCAGACAGCGCTCTCATGTGCACACTGGCACTGTTAAAATCCTGCCGTCCGTGACCTCAAAGCTCCCACTGTCTCTGATGCTCTGGTCTCTGCCATCACAGCATACCCACCGGTGCGGTCTACACACTGGCAAATCACACTGCTACCTTCAAGGGGTGACCTGAAGAGTGCCAGGAGGCCATGCTTGCCCAAGAGTCTCTCTGCACTGGTGTGCTGCAGAGCCTTCCTTTTGTCCTCACTGGCCTGAAATGTCCCTTGTGAAACTTCCAGTTTTGGCAACATCAAGCTATGGACTACTACAGAGATGTTCATTTATTACATGAGAGGAAAGCTGCTTGCTTTACTACGTACTCAGTAACACCTTGGTTCACAAAAATTGAGCTGATTAGTGCACTGAAAAAAGAGCCAGGGTGAGAGCTGGGCCACACGATGAGGAAGTTCTGATGGGATCTCAGGAAGAAAACATTTTACTGCAAGAAAGGCAGGCGGCTCTGGGGACCATAATTACTAGGGGGAGAATAAGGCCTTGATATCCAGGAACTTAGAGGGTAAGATGCCCAAGACTGTAGGGCAGAGACAGAGGAAAGGTCACCTTCTCCCACTTTGCTTTATGTAGCCGCGTCCTGTCTCCCTGAACCAGAAGGCAATGCTGTCTGGCTGGGTATGCATATTCATGGCCCCACGCTGCTGCAGACAGAAAGGCATGAATATCTTAAATCTACGTTTTCTGTTTCTGTCATGAGTGTGGAAACTTTTGCAATCACATTGTGGAAGGCAGGAAGTTTGAGCAGAAAGATCATTACCTTTTTGAGCTTGAAGAGCAATAAACTTTTTCACCTGCAGGGTTTGTCGGGTAACTGATATCAAAAAAAGGGGGGGGGGGAGCAGAGGCAAGGGGGGAAGGGTGCTCCATGTGGAGCCTTTATCATGTCCTTGTCGTGGGTCACTTTATATGGGAAAATGACCTAAGGGTAGAAAGAGCAATAATAAATGCAGACCAGAACAGCACAGAGTTCTAAAGTATCTAAGTATCAAATGTAATTTTTATTGACTTGCATAGATGCCATTAACATTTGGTATCTAACTCTTCCATGCCTACACACCTAAAAATAAAAAATAAAAATTTAAAGAGGGGGTAAAAAAAATAGGCAGATGTATTAGGATAACAACTCTCCCCACAAAATCTCAGTGATTTGAAAAATAAAGTTTTATTTCTCATTCCCATTGTAGTCCAACGTGGGATGCAGTCCCACGGGTACCCAGATCCTCCCAGGGGATTCTCTCTTTGGAGGGGAACAAGAAGGGAGGAGAGAGCACAAAGAAGGTTTCCTTGTCCTTACTCCGCTCAGCCCAGAGGCAACTTATGTCATCTCAGCTTATATCACACTTGTGATATACCCCAGACTTAATGCAAGGGGCTGGAGATACAGTCTAATATGTGCTCAGGCAGAGGAGAACATGGATTGGTGAGCACTGAGTCTCTACTATAGCAAGTGACACTAATTTAAGCATCTCGTCAGTTTAACATTTGGTTTTCCCTTCGTTAACACAATATATAATGCAGATATGACGGGGCTGAGCAAGATACAAATTTGCAGTAGCTGAATCAGAGAAACAAATCATCTTTCCCTAGATTGGCACATCTTTGGCAGGTTTGCTGTCACTTCCTATTTCCAGACCATGGCAGATGTGGCTAATTAATCATGACGTTCTTGCCTATAACTCCAGTCACAGCCACACAATCTTTCTCCATTTAGAACCGCAGACATTCAAGACCACGGGATCAGAGTTGACATACAAAACAAAACCTATTTTCATCCCTGATTCTTTCCACCCCTCACATTTTATAAACAAGGAAACTGAAACGTAGGAAAGTAGAATGACTTCACTTATTCATTGACAAAGTTATATTTTGTCCATATTATATACTAGACGTTATGCTAAGTGTGGACAATATCCCCTCAAACAAGATGCAGGCCTGCCTTCAGGAACTTATAGGAGAGTGAGAAATCAGATGAGAAGATGGGTAAGTATAATACAGTATAACAAGTGCCATGAAGGAGGTAAGGGCAGGATGATATGGGAGAACACGGCAGTGACAACTTAACCTACTCTTGATGAGGTTTAAGGGAATCTTGCTGGAGGAAGAGCTGTCTATACTAGTCATGAAAAATGAACTGACTTTAGCCAAGCAAAGGGTTAACTGAAGGATAAGAACCAGCCTGTGCCAAGGGAAGCAAGAACAAAAATGAACTATTGGGACTTCATCAAGATTAAAAAGCTTTTGCACAGCAAAGGAAACAGTCAAGAAAATCAAAAGACAATGGACAGAATGGGAGAAGATATTTGCAAATGACATATCAGATAAAGGGCTAGTATCCAAAATCTATAAAGAACTTATCAAACTCAACACCCCAAGAACAAATAATCCAATCAAGAAATGGGCAGAAGACACGAACAGACATTTCTGCAAAGAAGACACCCAAATGGTCAACAGACACATCAAGATCACTCGGCATTGGGGAAATACAAATCAAAACCGCAATGAGATACCACCTCACACCAGTCAGAATGGCTAAAATGAACAAGTCAGGAAATGACAGATGTTGGCAAGGATACGGAGAAAGGGGATCCCTCCTACACTGTTGGTGGGAATGCAAGCTGGTACAGCCACTCTGGAAAAAAGTATGGAGCTTCCTCAAAAAGTTAAAAATAGAGCTACCCTATGACCCAGCAATTGCACTACTAGGTATTCACCTCAAAGATACAAATGTAGGGATCCAAAGGGGCACATACACTCCAGTGTTTATAGCAGCAATGTCCACAACAGCCAAACTACAGAAAGGGCCTAGATGTCCACTGACAAATGAATGGATAAAGACAATGTGGTATATTTACACAATGGAATATTATGCAGCCATCAAAAAATGATATCTTGCCATTTGCAACAATGTAGATGGAACTAGAGGGTATGACGCTAAGCAAAATAAGTCAATCAGAGAAAGACAATTATCATATGATCTCACTGATGCGTGGAATTTGAGAAACAAGGCAGAGGATCATAGGGGAAGAAAGGAAAAAATGAAACAAGAAGAAACCAGAGAGGGAGACAAACCATAAGAGACTCTTAATCTCAGGAAACAAACTGAGGGTTGCTGGAGTGGAGGGGGGTGGGAGGGATGAGGTGGCTCGGTGATGGACACTGGGGAGGGTATGTGTTATGGTGAGCACTGTGTACTATGTAAGACTGATGAATCACAGACCTGTACCCCTGAAACAATACATTATATGTTAACAATAAACAAATTAATTAAATTAAATTTAAAATAAAAAGAACCAGCCTGCGCAAAGATCAAAAGGTAAAAATGAAGATGGCATATATAGAAAACTGAAAGAAATTTATCATGACTGGAGTCCACAGTGCACAGAGATGGAATTAAGGGTGTATCAATTAGTCATTGCTGTGTAACCAATCACCCCAAAACTCAGTGACTTAAAATAATAACAGCATTATTATTGCTCATGAGTCTACGGGTCAGCTGAGCAGTTCTTCTAGTCTCAGATAGGCTTATTCAGCTAATATCTGGGCATTAGCTAGCTGTAGCCTGCTTTCCAAGAGCCTTGCCTGTCACAGCTGGGCTTTCCTCCAAGTAGTCTCTCATCTCCCAGCAGGCTAGCCTGGCCTTGTGCACATGGCAGTGGTAGGGTTCCACAAGAAAGAGCAGAAGCACTCTAAGCCTCTGATGCCCAGGCTTAGAATCGACTCAGTGCCACTTCCAGTGCATTCGGTAAGCCAAAGCCAGTCAAGAGGTGAGGAATCAGACTCTACCTCTTGATGGGAGAAGTTACACAGTCTTTTTGCAAAGCATATGGATATAGGGAGAAAGAATTTAGGCCACTTCTTAAAATCAGTCCACCACAGAGGGAGAACAGTTGCAAGAAATAAACGGGCAAAGAACATAAAAAGAGTTGTTTTCCAAACTCAGGTGCTTAGAGGGACAATAGAGAGCCATGGAAGACTGACATGTTCAGATACAAAGTTTAGAAAGGGTTGCTTTAATCCAAAAGATAGTTGATGAAGGACAAGATCATGGCAGGAAAGATGTACTGCATGGTGGTTAGATTTCAGGAGATAACTACAGATACTAACCTGTTGTGGTCGTTAAAAGAAAGAGAAGCACCTAAGGTTACATAACTGGTGAGTGGTAAAGCTAAAATTAAAGCCAGGTCTTCTACATCCCAATCTGATGTTAGTGCCCTTCTTCCCCTGGGTACAATATATTCCAAGTGCGGAAAATTTTCCATCACTCCCCTACCAGGTACAGTGATTCCTTGGCTTCTTTATGAATCTATCTCCAGAGCACAGGCACACCAAGGCCATTCTGAGAAGTCAACCTCACTGAGATGTGAAGCCCTGCTTATCACACTAACTGTTAGTAACAGAAAGCTTTTAGAGATAGGGAAATAACAATAGACCCTAATAACTAGCCGGTCTACCGGGTGTGGCTTAGAGAATCATTAACCATCCTTAGATAAATAAATCCTGGCTGTTGCTTACCCAGAAGCGTGCTTCTTAGAGTTGCTTATGTGAGAAGCAGCTGAGTTGCAAATCAACACCTGCCACGTGCATCCACCCTTTTGACTTTCAGTTTAGGGCTCATATTGAAACCAGTTTGTTTTCTCTGTCCACACCATCTTAATCCCTTGGCATGTCTCTCCCAGCCAGCAGTCTGCAGACCTCAGTTTAATGTCAACTGAACTAGTGAACAACTTCTCCAGAGCTCCTCACAGTGAATCACATGTATGCCAAATAAATATTGCCTATATTTGGTCTAATCATTGCAAACATACCCTCCAAATCTGATTTAAGTCTAATTAATTTTACAGGTCACAGGATAACAGAAACTACCTCTACTTATAATGGATACTTGCCCCTATGCTTGGACTATACACCGCACTTTTCTGCCAAGGGGCTCAAAACATCCTGTGAATGTTTTCATTTAAGAGTACATTTTTGGAATTAGGTTCGAGTCAGCTGTCATTACTCCTTTTCTCCTCCCAGGTCCAGTGTGATAGCTGAGTGCAGCCAAGATGGCCTCAATAATCCTGCCCATCCCTTATATTGCACACCGTTTTGCAGCAATTCCCACCCATAAGTGGACTCTCTGTCCCCACCACTTGAATCTGGTTTGGCTTCATAACTTGCCTGAACCAACAGAAGATGGCATGTGTGGCAGTGGGCAACTCAACAGGCCTTGCAGCTTCTGGTGTGGCTCTCCTGGAGCTGCTGCCATGTTAATTAGTGAGAGCCTGCCAGACAGCCTGCCAAGCTAGCTTGCTGGGCGATTAAACAAGAGTATGTGTACTGAGTCCCTAGCATGTCCTAGGTGTTACAGTAGATGTGAGTTTCTCACCTCATTTTCTATAGTAATCAGTTTCTATCCAGGTAAGACTTGAATTAAATTAGTAATTTTTACACCTTTCTTCTTAAGGGTGGGAGAATAGTTTTTCTCTCTTCCTTGCTCAGAAATGTACTAAGGACCTGGTGTGATGATGGCCAGTTGGTATGTCAAATATGATTACCATCTGAAGGACAGCAGCAGGGCTCTTCAAAAACCCTTTGCCCCTTACTGAGAGAAAGGGCTCACTTTGTAATATGTTCTCAAGCAATGAGCACAAAGAGTACTTTGAGTTCTGAATACTAAGTATAGTTCAAAAATCCAACTCATTGGAAGCAGAAAGGAAAATCACAGGCTTTACAACAAAGTCACTCTTCAGGTTCTCAGAATCACTTGAAAAGACCAATTTTACTGTTTGCCTGCCAAACCTGAGTTTTTTGTCCTATGGCTGCTAACCATGTAGGTCTCCATGGGTCACAAAGGCCTCAGAAGCAGAAAGACTGGGCCGCTGTAGCAGGAAAAACCAGTCAAACTGGTGGAGGGCAGTGCAGGCAGGAGGCAACTTGCTCCTTCCTTGGAGTCCTTTGAGGCTTACAAGGAGAAAGGGGTGTGGTAGGTGGATGGGGGCAGTGGAGAGGGTGGTCTGACAGTTTCTTGCCAAGACTGTGTGTGTGAGGGCAGCGGCAGAGCTGATAATAGTCTAAAAACTGGAAAGCCATTAAGAGAAAGGAAACACTGTAATAAAACCAGGGTCAGCAATCTTCAAAAGCACCCACCCAGTGCTCTGATGCATGCTGTTCCCAGTACATAAAGTATTGTGGGCACTAGGGTCTGAGAGTGGAGAAGGAGGGAAGTGAAAAGATCAATAACTCCCATAATGAGGTGTCTGTTGGGGCGGTAGGGTGGGGAAGTCTACCCTTATGCCAGTTTTCTGTGGCATATGAATTGATGCTTGCCAATACTTGCAATGAATTGAAGCCTGTATGAAAGTTATTTTAATGAGTTGAAACTGTGACTCAATACTCCATTTTTCAGCAATGTCATATGTTTTTATTTTTCTAAACCACAAAAAATCCACCTTCCTGCCCTATGCAATGAGGTCAGTGAGAAGACTGATATCTGTTATTTTTGTGGCTTCCTTTCTCCGCTTTGGTCTGTATCAGAATACGGAGAAAAATAGAGGCAAGAGCTCTGGTTCAGTCCCCATCAGTCACTATTATCACCACTAAGCCCTCTAATGTGTGCACATGGTTGAGAGCTGCTCCCTCCATTGGTTGGTGCTAGCTGCTTTGCCTACTCATTCTTCCTCTCCCTAGATCCCAGGCCACAAGGGCTGAGACATTCTTCCCAACAGCACAGCATCCCCACAACCACCGGCTAGCCAACGGCCTGCAGTTTTTGAAGGGCTTTGTACCAGAGGCAGCCTAGAATTCCAGATGCCCTATACAGAAGTTTGCAATCCCTACCCCTCTTATGATCCTTATCCCTCCCAACCTGCAGGACAGAACTTGAGCACAGCCCTCTCGGCTGCAAAATGAAGGTTGTCAATGCACCTTTGGGTCAGAGAACCCAAAATTCAAGGCTGCCTGCCCTTATTCAGATATGAATGGAAAATTTACCCACTTATTCTTTGCCTCTGAGTTTACCACAATGAATAAAACAAAGCATAAGCTAAATAATTATTAATGACAGCTTGCCTGATGCTAAACCAGGGTAATTTCTCTATCTTGCCACTTCGGGTAAATAATAGTAATCCTTTATTGATAAGCATAGAAATGCAAAGGTGCTTACACAACTTGTTCATGTTTTCTTTGTCCCAGCTAGTATGGTCTCCAAGACAGTAAATTCCCTGGGAGTCATCACCAAATGTTTACTTTTCAATATAATTACAATATGATGCATAACTAGGCAGTTATTTAGGATGAACCCTTCTAATAATTGTCATCATCATTATTGTCAAATATTACCATTTATTGGGAGAGCTTATTTTGTGATAAACACTACACCAAGAGCCATACATGCATTAACTCATTTTATCCTTGGATCAAACCAGAGAAGTAAGCATTATTATCCCCATTTTTCACCTGTGAAAATTAAAGCTCAGGAAGATTACATTGCCCATGATCACAGCTAATACATATAAGAACTGGGGTCAAGGACACATGGTCTGACTTGAGAGCCGAAGCTTTGAACAACTACGATATGCAGTCTTCCTACCACATAGAGCATATGTCCAAGAGTGACTCATGAAGCTCCTGACCAACTTTCCAGACATGTACAGCCACACATCACATTTCAGGTCCATTAAAGAACACACAACTCCCTGAACACACCCTGCTGTTCTACACACTGGAGCCTTAGTTCATATGGGTCCCTCTGCTAGGATCACTTGCTTCCCACCCCTTTTGATCACTCATCTCACAAAAATCAGCTGAGACACAAGGTCCCTAGAAAATCTTCCCCAATCCTTTCCCCAGGCTGAGTTTGTATCCTCACTCTGTTGTCCCCTAGCACCCTAGGCATTCTTCTGTCACTGTCCTTCCCACACTGTACTGTAGTATTATATTTTCTGTTTATCTGTCCTACTAGACTTTAAGTCCCTTTAAAAATAGAAGACATATATATACATATACACACATACCTACATACACACATATATAACCTGTTATATATAATATATATTATGTTTATATATGTATTTTTATCATATAACATATTATATATCCTATTATATATAAAATGTTTACATAGATTTTCTAGATTCATACTTTATACATATTTTTAATCTCCAGCCCTTAATATATTCTCTATTATGTATCAGATACCCAATAAATATTTGCTGAGTTCCACTACCAACAATGCTCAGTGGGTTTCCAATGCATATCTAAAAGCATTACCTACAGTTTTAGAAAAATAGGTAAAAAATGATCACCTTTTAATTCAACCAATATTTATCACAAAATCACTTACTAAAAGAACATGAAGGGACCTTGGAGAAAATTTAGTTCCAAATGATATGTAGATGGAAGACTCTGAAATGGGGAGCAAGGAACTGAGTTCAAGTCCCTCTTAGTTACTTTCCAGCTAAGGCAAACTTATGACCTCTCTACATTTTAGTTGGCTTATCTGTAGAATAGTGTTAAATATATCTTATCAGGCACAAATGGTTAATGTGAGGATCAACTGAAATAATATTTATGGATACACTTAGCTTACTAAAAACATCATATAATCAAATGTTTTTGTTTTGTTTTTGCCTTTCACAGAACCTGGGGCATAGTAAATATTCAATAATTGCCATTAAAATGACTTAATACTTAAACTCTTCATTTCCCGGTTGAGATATCAAAAATTAGATTAAGTAACTTGCCTAAGACTCTCCTTAGACTGCAAGCTCAGTGAAAGCAAAAGTTTTTTGTTTTTTGGTTTTTTATCCCCAGCATCTATCACAGTGCCTGGCCCGTGGTAGGTGCTCCATGAATGCATGGAAGGAGGAAAGGGAAAGAGGAAAGGAGGAATATGATACAACTGGGAGTGACTGAAAGCTCCAGAGTGCTGATTCTCTAGTCATAGGTTTTTCCACTTGATCATGGCATTGGGTGATGTAGGTCAGTGGTTTTCGAAGTGTGGTCCTGAGAATCGGCAGCATCAGCTTCACTTGGGAACTTCTGAGAAATGCAAATTCTCAGGCTCCATCTCAGATTTGCTGAATCAGAAACTCTGGGGGTGGGGCCCAGCAATCTGGGTTTGAACAAGACCTCCAGGTGGTTCTGATGTGTGCCAAAGTTTGACAACCACTGCTGGAGGAGAAACTCTTCATTATCTGCCTATGTTTGAGAATAAGTGGACAGAAAAAGGTGAATTTATTTATAGCTTTTAAATAATTTACTCTAGAAACCTAATGCACATTACTTTCATTGTCATTTCCTACTAACTTGACACACTTATGATACAAGGGGGAAACATTTCTGGAAAGATTACATCAATAATGCAATACATTTTTGGTTAAAAATAACATTTACTGAATTGTTTTCTAAGTATAGAAGACTACATATCAGTGCTAATAATAAGGATAAAACTGAAAATTGTAGTGACACTTATATAGAGCTTACTATGTACCAGGCACTACTCCAAACACTTTTCCTATCTAGCCTATTACTCAAAACAATCCCATGAGACAGGTACAGTTTTTATCATCCCCATTTTACAGAGAGTAAACTGAAACATAATGTAGAGGTTATACAACTTGCAAAGGTCACATGGCCTGGTAGATCCAGGATTTCTGTTCATACGGACCAGCTCCAGGGTCCATGAGATTAACCACTATGCTATATTATAAATCACCCATAATTGAATGATCATCACTGATTATTAAAAATTATGGATAATTTAGTATTTTCCTTCAGCTTAGTAAATATATATATATGTGTGTGTGTGTGTATATATACACATATATATACACATCTGTACATACATGCATGTATATATACTATATTGGTAAATATATTTACTTACAATTAATTTATTTACATGTAAATAATTTTAACATAGTTTCTACATTTTCAACATATTTTTTGTATTTTTTATATATGTATTACAATTTAAAAAATAAAATCAGGTCATATGCTGCTATAACCTAATTCTTTTATTTAATAATACATCATAAACACATTCCAATATTATTACAACTCTAAAACAACTGTAATGCTGTACTTAATTCTCTTCTACTTTATTCAATCAATTCTCTAGTGGTGGACAAAAAAATCATATCCAATGTTTTGTATGATACATAATATGGTAATGAACATCTCTGAACTTAAAATGTGTTGATTATACACTTCATTTTTTAATCTCTGCTTAACTCTCCAATGTGGGCTCACACAAATAATGCAAAATAACTCTCTCCAAATAGTACATACAGTCCATAAATGTTCTTACTTTAAAACTTTATAACAGCAAAATTGAATTATACCCCACAGCCCAGCAGCTAGACTATCTGATAATTAGACAGGTCATTTAAAAATACTCTGAATGAGAATCTCATTAGCTTTATGTTAAGGAAACCACAGGTACTATATCATCAGGGATTCAGAAATGCAGTGACAGAAGAACTGAAGAGCAGTCAAAGGTCAAAATATTTGTGAAGGAAAATAAAAGCTCTCCTTGCATGTAGATTCATCCCATGAGTGAGACAGTATCTAGAACATAGCAAATGTTTTGTAGCTGAATGAATATTAAGGCCTGGTAAACAGATGAAAACATGAGGGAAACTAGAGATGGGGAGAACATAGACCCTCTTTCCTGACTTCTCTGAAAAAGCTACTCATTCCATTGTGACATAAAACTTGAATATGATTCACACACCAACACTATAGGGAAATATAAAAAGCAAAGCACTTTGTTTACATACAACCACATTCCTGGTACAGACTACTAGGGCCTCAGCATGTTTGGGTCTGGCCTGAGGTCTCCCAAAGCTAATCTCCCAAGGAACTTGAGGAAAACCAAAATACTTAAGCCAAATTGGAGGGACGCAGGATGTCTCCTGCAAGCTAACAATAATACGATCTCTGTGTCCACACTTATTACCGTAGGAAGGAGAGGCATGATTCTACTAAGATTTTTTTTTTGTAACATTAAAGGCCAGGAGTTTAATTTAAATATTCCCAATTCATCTCCAGATGACATGATACTCTATATGGAAAACCCAAAAGAATCCACCCCCAAACTACTAGAAGTTATAGAGCAATTCGGAAATGTGGCGGGATACAAAATCAATGCTCAGAAATCAGTTGCATTTCTATACACGAACAATGAGACTGAAGAAAGAGAAATTAGGGAATCCATTCCATTTATAATAGCACCAAAAATCATACGTTATCTCGGAATTAACTTAACCAGAGATGTAAAGGATCTATATTCTAGAAACTACAAATCACTCTTGAAGGACATTGAAGAAGACACAAAAAGATGGAAAAATATTCCATGCTCATGGATCGGAAGAATTAATATAGTTAAAATGTCTATGCTACCCAGCGCAATCTACACTTTCAATGCCATCCCAATCAAAATACCAATGACATTTTTCAAAGAACTGGAACAAACAGCCCTTAAATTTGTGTGGAACCAGAAAAGGCCCCGAATCGCCAAGGAATTGTTGAAAAGGAAAAACAAAGCTGGGGGCATCACGTTGCCGGATTTCAAGCTGTACTACAAAGCTGTGATCACAAAGACAGCATGGTACTGGCACAAAAACAGAATAGAGAACCCAGAAATGGACCCTCAGCTCTTTGGGCAACTAATCTTTGACAAAGCAGGAAAAAACATCCAGTGGAAAAAAGACCGTCTCTTCAATAAATGGTGCTGGGAAAATTGGACAGCTACATGCAAAAGAATGAAACTTGACCACTCTCTCACACCATACACAAAGATAAACTCCAAATGGATGAAAGACCTCGATGTGAGACAAGAATCCATCAAAATCCTAGAGGAGAACATAGGCAGCAACCTCTATGACATCGGCCACAGCAACTTTTTTCATGACACATTTCCAAAGGCAAGAGAAACAAAAGAAAAAATGAACTTGTGGGACTTCATCAAGATAAAAAGCTTCTGCACAGCCAAGGAAACAGTCAAAAAAACTAAGAGGCAGCCCACGGAATGGGAGAAGATATTTGCAAATGACACTACAGATAAAAGACTATTATCCAAGATCTACAAAGAACTTCTCAAACTCAATACACAAGAAACAAACAAATCAAAAAATGGGCAGAAGATATGAACAGACACTTTTCCAATGAAGACATACAAATGGCTAACAGACACATGAAAAAATGTTCAAAATCATTAGCCATCAGGGAAATTCAAATCAAAACCACATTGAGATACCACCCTATGCCAGTTAGAATGGCAAAAATTGACAAGGCAGGAGAGGATGTGGAGAAAGGGGATCCCTCCTACATTGTTGGTGGGAATGATTCTACTAAGATTTAACATGATCCTCCAGACTTTACTAGAGAGTCAGTGCTGGGGAAATGTTTGGGGAGGAGACAGACAGGTCGATAGTGCCTACAGTTTCAGGAAACCCCCTCTTTTTTTGTCTGCTGTGTGTGGGGGTGGGTAGGAATCTGGGTAATGAAACACCCAGCAATCCCAAAGTCAAAATGACACTGTAGTACAGGAGTGGGGCCTGTAATAAGAATAGATATGATACATGAGGGCGCCTGGGTGGCTCAGTCAGTTAAGCGTCTGCGTTTGGCTCAAGTCATGATCCCAGGGTCCTGGGATCCAGTCCCACACTGGGCTCCCTGCTCAGCAGAGAGTCTGCTTCTCCCTTTCCCTCTGCCCCTTCCCCCGACTCGTTCTCATTCTCTATCTCTAATAAATAAATAAAATCTTTAATAAAAAAAAGACTAGATATTATACATGAAATTGTAGGGGAAAAAGGTCATTGTTAAAAGAGATATATACTGCCAGAAGCAAGCAGGTCATTTCAGTGTCAGAACCTAAGGAAACTTTTTTCCCTATAATTAACTCATTCACTTTCCTGCCAAAGGAAGTTTGTATTGCAGAGAGATGGGTTCTTCCAGTATAACCGATCCTCTTGGATCATGTAACTTTATTTATTTATTTGATCATGTAATTTTATTTTTTTTAAAGATTTTTAAAAATTTATTTATTAGAGAGAGAGAGCGTGAGAGAGATCACAAGCAAGGGGCAGGGGTAAAGGAAGAAGCAGACTCCCCACTGAGCAGGGAGCAGGATGTGGGACTCAGTCCCAAGACCCTGGGATCACAACCTCAGCCAAAGGCAGACACCCAACCAACTGAGCCACCAGGCACCCTGATCATGTAACTTTAAAGGCATACTGTTGACGTAAGTGTTTGAGGATCCTTAAATGCTGAAGTTGGAAGGACTTTTGTGTTCAACAGTTCTCATTCTAACATTTCTCAGATGAGAAAACTAAGGCCTAAAGGGATGAAGCGACTTTTCCAGAATGTCAGAGCAAGTCCATAGCAGAGCCAGGACGAGGGCCACAATCCTGATTCCCACTCTTACACCACAAGGCCACTGCCCCATGTCTGTGGTCTTAGCCTAATGATATTACCTCCTTCAGCCAACAAATATTATTTTACCCAAATGCTGCTTAATTCCTTAATTCCTTAATGAAAAGGAATTCAACACCTATTTGAGTACTTTCTACATGTCAATGTCCTAAAGGCAGGTGAGAAATTAGCAAGATAGGTCAAGAATTCACAGAGTTGGGAAAGAACCAGACAAGAAGCAAGTAAACATATAAAGAAGATATTTTCAGGTTGTAATAAATGTCTTGAAGATGATATAATAGATTAATGTGGCAAAGGATGTCTGGGATTGGAAGACGCTACATGAGAGAGTGGTCAGGAAAGGCTTCTCTGAGCAGGTGACATTTGTGGTAAAACCTGAAATACAAGTAGGAGTTAGTCAACTAAAGATCTAGATGAACAGCATTTCAAGCAGAGAAGGAAATAAGTGCAAAATCCCTGAGGCAGGGATTCCAGTTCCAGGTAAGATGGCATAAGCACATTCCATCCTATCTCACCCTCCCACTCGATGTGGCTAGAAAGCATGGTGTTTTCTTAATTGATTAATTTATTTTTTATAATAATTTTTTATTATGTTATGTTAGTCACCATACAGTACACCCCAAGTTGTTTTCTTAATTTAAACAGAAGACAAAATGAAGGACACCAGAAGACGAGGTACCACCAAGCCAGCTTTGAATTTCCTTTTCTTTTTTTCTGATGTCCCAATCTGGTTTCAAGACATTTTGATATCTGGAGCTGGGCACTTGGCACAGAAAAAGAGAGGTCCAGAAGAAGCCCTCTAGCTCTTGCTTCAGGAGAGGGAAGGGGAATTCCTAAGGCAAAAGGAGAGTGGAAGAATTGTCTGGAGTTGTTCTCTTCTCTGTCCTCTCCTGCACCAGCCCCGAGGTCATCCTATGGTGGCAACAGCAAAAACAACAGTGGCAGTAAAAGCATCCAGGGCCTACAGAGGCCTAACATTCGGAGGAGGGGAGCCTTCCTCTCTGATCAGAGGGGCTGTGGTCCCAAGGAGGTGGGGAGAACACCTATTGCTTCCTTTCTCTCTCCCTGTCTCCCACTACATGGCCCCTGACATGGGAGCAGCTGCAGGAAGTCCAGTGCTGAGTGCTGTACCTAAAGGCCTGAAGACCCAACCAGGAAGCACCGGAGACCCAGAAAGGACTGCAGATCATGGAAAGGGAGGAGCCAGAAAGAATTGTCCTTTCATAAAAAAAAAAAAATGCAAATGACTCAAACATACAAAAAGATGTTCTATCTCGCTGATAAGGAAATGTGAATTAAAACAATGCTGAGATACCATTTCTCACCTATCTTTTGCCACCTATTTGGCAAAAAAAATCCAAAAGATTGACAACATATTCGGTATTGATACTTTGGGGAAACAGATCCTTTCATTCCTTGATAATGGGAAGGCAAGATGGTACAATCTGTATAGAGGAGAATTAGCAATATCTCGAAAATTTTCATTTCCTTTTTGACCCCGAAATCCCACTTTCAACTATCTATCCCAAAATAACACATGAAATATGAAAAGTTGTATCCATACTTTGCCAAGTATCAACTGGCATTATTTGGAATAGTAAAAAACTGGAAACAACCTAAATGTTCAGCAGTAGGGAGCTGGCTGCATAAACAATAGTACATGCCGGGGCGCCTAGGTGGCACAGTGGTTAAGCGTCTGCCTTCGGCTCAGGGCGTGATCCCGGCATTACAGGATCGAGTCCCACATCAGGCTCTTCTGCTATGAGCCTGCTTCTTTCTCTCCCGCTCCCCCTGCTTGTGTTCCCTTTCTCGCTGGCTGTCTCTATCTCTGTCGAATAAATAAATAAAATCTTAAAAAAAAAAAATAGTACATGCCTATAATGGAGCTCTCTAAGTTGTGAAAATGCTATGAAGTGATCTCCAAGGTATAACAACAAGTAAGAAAGCTAAGCAGAGAGAAGTTATTTTAGTAAACTCCTGTTTAAACACATACACACTTACACATTGATTATATCTATATAGAATGCTTATATGCATTTAGAACATTGTTACCTACTGGGGAGGGAAAAACAGGATAGAGGGGATAAAGCGAGAAATTAGACTTCTGAACATAATTTGTTTTGTAGATTTGACTTTCAACCACATAAATATTCAAATGATTAACTAATAAAAATAAAAGTAAAAGTACTCCCAAAGAAACAGAAACAAAATAAAACAAAAGCTAACAGTATTTTGAAAGAAATTATTTCACATGACTTCAAAAACATAGTAATTTGGCTATATCTCCCTAGTAGGGAAAAAGAACCACAAAAAATACCTTAAACTACTTTTAGTAATCATATTCTTCATAAAGAAAGCTTACTTTTTGGAAGCCCCCAGATCCTAATCTTGTTTTTGGATCTTCATATTCTCAGACAGGAGCAGCCCTTCCTCTCTACCTCCCTCTGGAAAACTCCACCTTTCCTCACAGGGACGGCTCCTACCCCAGGGCCATCCTTCTTCCCCAGCCAGGTGATCAGGTGATGTGTTCACCAGAGGTGAAATATCTCTAAGTCTGAATTACTCAGTCTAGAATAACACTCAGAAATTTGTCGGGGGTGGGGGGTGGGTAGTAGAGAAGGGAGTTGTTGCTGCTCCAGGTGTCTTGTCCTCTTTGGTGTCTCTCTGACACAATAGGTGACAATTAAAGATCTTATTCTATCTTAGCCTGTCAGTAACTGTTGTATCTACTGGTATCTTCCAAAGATTAACTATCAGAAGCGTTAAGTCTAAAACAACCCATGGGGATATACAATATCATCCCTAAATTCTTCATAATTTGTAAATGTGTCTTTCTCAATAATGAAGTCAGTGCTTTAGATTACTCTGGTTGGTTTGTTTCACTGACCTCCTCCCTTCAAACTGGATTCCTCTGGGCAAACCATCTTCCCCCACATAAATGCCTGGGATAGATGGGAGGTGAATGGGTGAGGGTACAAAGGCTTAGGTCTTCCAGCTCCACCACAATGTCAATAAGGTTGTCTTTTTTATTTTGAAAAAAAAAAATTTTTTTTTTTAAACACACTTCCTCTACATTCTAAGTGACCAATAAAAGACTGTGGCTGATAGTCTTTGGTCATATTTCACCCTAGCACCGAAAGTATTCACAGAGTTCCCTGAAGGCCTGGCTCTTATTGAACACTGTATAACTACTTTCTTTGAGCCAAGTACCAGGGCCTGGCCCTCATCCAGCTAAGTGGTGAGAAATCTCATGTTAACGTTTCATTATGGTAAACATTACTTGGGGCTGGCCCCAAGCAAAGGGATAAATTGGTACTATAAACAATTCAAAGTCAGTTTTTAGAATGAAAGCAAGCAAGTCTCTATGAATTATTCCCAACGCCCAGAATAACAAGTTAAGTTCTCCAAAGTACTTTTATACCTACTACATCATTTCAATCTCATAATAACACAGAAAGGTCTTCAGATTTGGCAAGATTACCTACATTCAATAGACCCGGAAATTGAGACTTGTGAGTTTAAGTGATTGGGCAAGGTCACCCAGCTAACCACAGGACAAAGCTTGTTTTCTGACAACCTAGTCCAACTCTTGCCAAAGCACTGACGTTTGCCTCCTTTTTATCTGTATTTTGCTGTTATTCCCTCTCATGTACAGTTTTATAGGCATCTTTTTAAACTCATTTAATCCCTGTGATAGTTAATTTTATGCGTCAACCAGACTGGGCTAAGGGATGCCAAATAGCTGGTAAAACACTACTTCTGGGGATGTCTGTGAGGGTGTTTCTAGGAGACATTAGCATTTGAATTGGTGAACTAAGTAAAGCCGAAGGCCTTCCTCAATGTGGGTGGGCACCATCCAATCCTTTGAGGGTCCAAACAGAATAAAAAGGTAGAGGAAGAGCAAATTTATTCTCCCTTTGGCTGTGATATTTGTTTTATCCTGCCCTTGGACATCTGCATTCCTGGATTTCAGGCCTTCGAACTCAAACTCTTGAACTGGGACTTAAACCATCACCCTCCCTCTGCCACCTCCCTTGATGGGCTCAGGGTTGCATTAATCAGGAATACAAGTTTGAGATCCTGGAATGATCTCTGAAACAAAAGTGCTCAAATGGAAGGACGTAAGCCAGGAGGCAGCAATAATTCTAGTCATTATTATTAACATAGGTATACACCAAAACCACAAGTAACTGAAGAAAAAATTGATAAACTGGACTGCATCAAATTAAAAATTTTCTGTGCTTCAAAGGACACTATCAAAAAAGTGAAAAGACAACCCATAGAATAGAAGAAAATACTTGCAAATCACTTACCTGAAAAGTAACTTATAACCAGAATATATAAAGAACTCTTTTTTTCCTAAGATTTTATTTATTTATTTGAGAGAGAGAGAGCACAGAGTGAGAGGGAGAGGGAGAAGCAGACTCGCAGCTGAGCAGGGAGCCTGATGCAGGGCTCTATCCCAGGACCCCGGGATCATGACCTGAGCCGAAGGCAGGCGCTTAACCAACTGAGCCACCCAGGCACCTCTATATAAAGAACTCTTACAACTCAACAATTAAAAGACAATTCAATTAAAAAATGGGCAAATGACCTCAGCAGACAATTCTCCAAAGAAGATATATAAATGGCATAGAAGCACAGAAAAAGATGCTCAACATCATTAGTCATCAGGGAAACACAAATCAAAACTCCAATGAGATACCACTACACACGTGCTGGAATGGCTGTAATCAAGTGCTAACAAGGATGTGAAGAAATCTGAACCCTCATGAATTGTTGTTAGAAATGTAAAATGGTGCAACCACTTTGGAAAACACTGTAGCAGTTCGTCTTAAAGTTAAACATGGAATTACCATATGACCCCTAATTCCACTCCTAGGTATATACTCAAGAGAATTAAAAACATATGTCCACATAGAAGTTTGTACACAAATGTTCATAACAACATTACTCCAAGTAGCCAAAAAGTAGAAAGAATGGACATCAATTGATGCATGGATAAATAAAATATGGTATATCCATACAACGGTATAATATTCAGCCATAAGAGAGAAATGGGGGCGTCTGGGTGGCTCAGTTGGTTTAGCATCCAGCTCTTGGTTTTGGCTCAGGTTATGACACTAGATCATGAGACTGAGCCCTGCAGAGGGCTCCACACTCAGCAGGGAGCCTGCTTGAGATTCTCTCCCTACCCCTCTACCCCTCCCCTGAGCATGTGCTCTCCCTCTCTCTCTCTCTCTCTCTCTCTCCCTAAAATAAATAAATAAATCTTAAAAGAGAGAGAGAGAAAAAATGGACTGATACATGCTACAAATGGATGAACCTTGAAAACATTACGCTTAGCATAAGAAGCCAGAAATGAAAGATTACATATCGTATGATTCCATTTATATTAAATGTCCACCACAGGTAAATCCATAGAGACAAAAAGTACATTAGTGGTTGCCAGGGGCTGGAAGGAAAGGGGAAAGTAAGTGAGTGCTAATGAATATGAGTTTGGGGTGGGGGGATGGTGCCAATGATAACATTCTGAAATCAGATAAGTGGGATGGTTGCATAACTTGTGAATACATGAAAAATCACTGAATTTGAATTCACACTTTAAAAGAATGGATACATAGTATGTGAATTATATGTCAATTTTTTTAAAAAGCTTAACTTCTGGCTTCTCATAGTACTACATAAAGGAAACAAATAAATCACTTAATTTAGGGCACCTAAGTCCATCATCAGGGAGCCAAAGGAGAAAAGCACAATGCTCACACAATCCGAGGGAGATGAGACTGGGTGTTATGACTCTAAACATATTCTAGTAGCGTTCCATGTCAGACTCTAGGGAATTGGCATTCACGTTTTATACCATGACCAGCCCCAGAGTGAAACTGTGGCCTTAGGATCAAGCTGGTCTCATTTGTCATTTAACCTCCATCTTGCCATCTTTTAAGTGCTTCTTCTGCAGTATCAGAGAGAAGGCAGGTCAAGTTTATGACTCCTCCTCAGATAACTAAACTCAAGTCAATTCAAAACATCTTATTGAGTATCAAGGAAGTGCCAGATATTTGCTAGCTCCAGGGAATCAGCTATGATCAGGACGGATGCTCCTCTCCCTTGATGAAACTTAAATTCTAGTGTGAAAAACAGATAATAATAAAATATGCTTGTTCTTCTTCAATGGCCCAACCCATTCTCAATCAATTCAGTAGTCTTTTCTGAGCTGCTTTGCTTTCTGGAGAGGTGGGGCTGACCTCTGAATTATATCAAGCAGGCTGCCTTATACTGGCCAGAAATCAGAAAGCAGGAAGAAAGAGATCAGGGTACTTCTGCCCTTCTCCCCCTGCCTCCACAGTTCTGGCAATAGATCTCAATCACTACATCTCCTGCAGGACAGACCTACCTCCGCAGTGCCAGATCTCATTGGAAACTCCATTTTTCCCTTTGCCTTTTTGTACTGAAGCATATGTAGTAGATTATGTGCAAAGATGGCTACTGGAGTGCCTGGGTGGCTCAGTGGGTTAAGCATCAAGAATCGGCTCAGGGGGGCGCCTGGGTGGCTCAGTCGTTAAGCATCTGCCTTCGGCTCAGGGCGTCATCCCGGTGTTCTGGGTTCGAGCCCCACATCAGGCTCCTCTGCTGGGAGCCTGCTTCTTCCTCTCCCACTCCCCCTGCTTGTGTTCCCTCTCTCGCTGGCTGTCTCTATCTCTGTAAAATGAATAAATAAAATCTTTAAAAAAATAAAAAATAAAAATAAAAAAAAGAATCGGCTCAGGTCATGATCTCAGGGTGGTGAGGGTACTGTTTGGGATTCTATCCCTCCCTCGCTCCTCTGCCCCTCCCCCCTGCTCATGCACACACGCTCTCCCTCTCTCTCTGTCAAATAAATAAATAAATCTTTTCTTTTTTTAAAGATGGCTACTAACGATTCCTCTCAACTCTATGTGCACAGATGCTCCTCCCCTTAAAAGGTAATATTTCTTTCACCTCCCCTTGAAGCTGATTTTGCCTTACGACTTGCTTTGACCAGTAGAATGTGGTAGATGGGATGCTGGGTCAGTTCTGTGACAAGACTTTAAAAGGCCTGGCAGCTTCCACTTTGACTTTCTTGGGATCTAGCCACCTATTAACAGCTCAGGCTAACTTATTAAATGAAAGACCACATGGAAAGAGAGACAAGCCTAGCTCTCCCCCTGCCATTCCAACAACCCCAGCAGAGGTACCAGATAACGTAAGTGAGCCCTGGATTCTCACCCAGCACCAGCTGAGTTGCTCTAGAGACCTCCGCACCAAGTGCAGAGTGGGGATAACTCATTTCCACCAAGCCCCGCTCAAACTGAAGAATTATGAGCAAACAAATGGTGGTGGCTTTTTTAGACTAAGTTGTGGGAAAGTTTGTTACACAGCAATAAATAATTGAAACTGATGGTAATGGCTCCTCACCAATGTTACTTCCAAGTGTTTCAACATCCTTATTAATACCCTTAAGCCTGACTTTGCATCCATATATATAGTCTGTTCGCTTCGTTCTCTTCAATTAAACTCTTTTGAGTTGCGTTCTGTTTTCTGCTCTAAGTTCTGTGACCCTACCTAATACAAGTGAATAAATAAACTGACAATCACAGATTCTTGTTGGTACCAGGACGAAAATAAGCAGGCTTCTCTGACAAGGGATGACAGAATAAGGAATTCTTCCCATTAGGCTGAATATTTTAAGTCAAAAAACAAACAAACAATGGGACCAGCTCCCTCCTGGCCATGCCTGCCTTCTATCTCCCAACATACCTGAAAGTGCCGTTTTGAGGGATGTAAGCCATACCGACCAAGAACAGGATTGAAAAATGGGAGAGATGTTAAAAGAGTCTTTTACACAAGGTATGAAAGCATAGGTTTACCTTGGTTAGAACTACTTTGAAATTAAGGCAACATATTTTTATCAATCCATTTGGCAAAAATTCAAAAGAGCAATAGCATCTAGTGCTAGTGAGGATGTGACAAAATGGGCTTTTCAGTATGTTGCTTAGTGAGAGTGGGAAGTGCTGTAATCTCTTTGGTATACAATCTGCCAATATCCAATTAAATAAAAAACACTTATCCTTCCCTGTTCCCACTTTTGAGATCTAAACACCATATGTAAAGATAGCTGTACAAAGATATATTTTATTGTAACATTGTTTATGGTGGCAAAAACAAAAAATAGAAACAGCCTAACTACCCATCACTAGGCAAATGGTTCAATAAATTATGGTGCATTCATATTAAGGAATTACACCAGTATTTAAAAGAATGAGTTATATTTATATTTATTGAGCTGGAGGGATATCCATGATGTATTTTCAAGCAGGTATTTTATTTTATTTTTTTAAAGATTTATGTATGTATTTGAGACAGAGAGAGAGAGAGCAGGGAGAGGGGCAGAGGGAGAGAGAGAATCTCAGGCAGACTCACCACTGCTCCACTGAGTGCAGAGCCTGACGTGGGGCTCAATCCCATGACCCCAAGATCATGACCTGATCCGACACCAGGAGTTGGATGACCAACCTACTGAGCCACCCAGGCACCCCTCAAGCAGGTATTTTAAAAAGCAAGCATTGCGTATAGCATGATCTTAAAGCAAAACCTGCATATGTACACATGTTTTTTTGTTTATATTTATGAGCACGGAGAGAGTGTGAAAAAGTACGTATCAAGCTTTTAACAGGATTAGCACGGTGGGGTGAAAATAAATGGGAAAGGATTAACTTTTCCTCATGCATTCTTGGATTGTTTCACTTGTTGAAATCAGTGATTATAACTTTTATTTCTAATTCTCCTGTTCCCACCCCTCCTTCCACCTCAAGCAATAATAGCTCTCATTTATTTCACCTTTGATTAATTTTGCCTGTTCTAGAATTTTATATAAATGGAGTCATAACTTTTTGTCTCTGGCTTCTTTCATTTGCGATCATGTCTGTGAAATTCATCCAGCTTGTTGTATATATTCATAGTTCATTCCCTTTTATCACTAAATCATGTTCCATTCAAATGATGCATCAAATTTGTTTGTCCATATCCTATCGATGGGCACTTGGGTTGTTTCTAGATTTTGGCTATTGTGAATAAAGCTGCTGTGAACGTTTCTACATGAGAATTTTGACATAATTTCCATTTCTCTTGGATAACTACCTAGGAGTTGAATTGCTAGGTCAAGGGATAGGTACATGAGGATGTATGAGCATACTCTACTTTTGTAATTTAAAAAACTAATAAAAAATGTCAAAGAAAAAAACTGGAAGAAAGAGAATAAATCTGTATCTTTTTGTTTTTAAGATTTTATTTGTTTATTTGAAAGAGAGAGAATGAGCAAGAGAAGAGAGCACAAGACTGGGCAAGGGGAGGCAGAGGGAGAAGCTGACTCCCCGCTGAGCGGGGTGGACCATGCAGGGCTTGATTCCAAGACCCTGGGATCATGACCTGAGCTGCTTAACAAATTGAGCCACCCAGGTGCCCCAATAATTCTGTATCTCAAAAAGATAACAATACTTGCTATCTTTTTTCCACTCCCTCCCCTCCCAGTAGGTGTTTGGGTCTGTCAGATCTTAGGCTTCCCAGGCCAGGTCAGTGATCCACCACTCTTGAGGCTGAATCACCAAAGATGAGGAAATTCTAATGTTATACCTGCCCAATAAGAACTGTGTTTAGATACCACTCCCCAGGAAGCATGAAAACTGCTAACACACAGGAAATCAGCTTCCACAGCTGGAGACCACTCACGACACTTCTTTTCTATAAGGAGGTGTCAGCAGAATAGATATTTAGCATTAAAAAGAAGAAAAAGAAAAGAGTGGTAGTTCTGAAACTAGTCAAATCAACACACTGAGAATGAGAGTAGTAGAAGTAAACTCACTGAAAGGAAGGGTTTATAAATAAATTGTGAACCAAACCGTAGTAACTTCCAAATCTAAACTGAAAGTCCAAGATGCTATAATAATCCACTGAATTTCTCAAAGACCTATCCCTCTGAAGCACTGGCTGGAATGTACATATATTTTTAAATATTAAAAAAAAAAAGTACTGCCACGCTGCCAATGACAGATTTTAGGGGTACTTGCTGGGCCCATGGCCACCACCATCCTTTTTTCTCAGAACTGGCCTTGAGTTATAACCCACATAAGGGTGACAGTATCAGTCTTCCTCCAGCATAACAGCGGTTTGGACCAGGGATGGACTTCTGATAGGTTAAGCTTAGATTCTAAATGCCATGAAGAGCCATTGAGGTATTTTGTGCAAGTAGTAACATGGTCCAATTTATGAATAAAAAGATCATGGAGGAACAAATTAAGAAACATTTAGTTCATATCAGAGATGATTATGGTTGGCATTGGCAGTGGAGAAAGAGAGAAGTAAGTTCTAGAGTGCCCCTCAACATCTACAAGCTGGGGAGAGGAACAAAAGAGAGCAGGGAGTTTTGAGAAGGAAGAATTGGTCAACTGTGGCTTGAGAAGTAATGAAGAGGAGACTGTGAAGAAGACAGCCTTCCTGGTAAGAGGAGATGAGAAATGGGTTGTAACTGTAAGAGAATGATGCGACAAGAAAGTAACTATAGCATGTTTGTAGCTTCTCACTGCACTTCCAATAAAAATATGAAAAACCAGGTCCTTAAATTGACATACAAGTCTCCCAGTGACACCTACATACAGTGGCTACAGAGGGACTAGGCTACGGCCAGAACCATGTTGCTGAAGCAGGAAGGAAAAGGAAAGAAATATCAGGACCGATGTCTCCACCATCTTCTGATCCACCCTCACAACACTGGTGGAACCCAACCGGAAGCCAGAAGCCATGAGAATGTAGGTAATGGAGTCCACAGAGGTAGGTCAGGAGGCACACGACAAGACAGAGCGGGATGGAGAACGGATTGAGCAGGCAAAGAAGCAGCACGTTCTTGCTCACCTCCCCCGCTCATCTCTGATCATTCTTCCCATCTCCATCCAGTCTCACTGGGCCTCTTTTATGTCTTGGGACATACCAAGCTGTGTCCTACCTTGGGCCTTGGCACAGACTGTTCTTTCTATCTGGAGTAGGCTTCCTCTCTCTACCTCATTAACTCTTTACACCTTCACCTTAAATGTCACTTTCCCAGAGAGGACTTTCCTGGGAATGAAATATGAATGAAATACCACTGCCACATTATCTCATAGCTCCCCATTCTTTTCTTCTTGTAGCTTTCATCGTAGTTTGAAATGATAGGCTTGGGGAAGGTTTATTTGCTCTATACCCATCTCCTCCCTCAGACTGAAAACTTCACAAGAATAGGAATTGTGTCTGTTTTTCACAGTACAATTCTTGGCAATGGGGTAAGTGTACAAATAGAAGTTTTTTGAAAGATTTAATAAACCTGTTCTAACACCCTCTGCCACATCGCCCATGATCTGTGAATAGAAACAGTTTAACAATGATTGTAGATCTTATTTAATGAGTCCTTGTTACATGTCAAGCAGTTTAGTGTGTCATCTCATTCATTTCTCACAACAATGCTATGAGTCAGGGGCTCTTATCAGCCCCATTTTCCCAATGAGGGAGCCAAGACCTGAGAGGTCAAGTAATTTAGCCAAGGTCCCAGAGCTATATGATGTGAACCAAGATCCTGCTGATACCACAGCCAGTGCTGTGACCTCTACCCCACATTACACTGCCTCCCTAAATATCTTTCTGTGGTTTCTGTTTATATGTCTATCTTCCATATTAGACTAGAAGGTCTATGGGTAACAACGGGTTTTAGTCATCTGTTTAACCCCACTGCACATTTCAGGTGTGCAACAAAAATTGAATGCTGACTCTTTGTCACCAAGATAATATGCCTTGTTCTAACAGACCCCCCCACTTTATAGCCACATTCATTTTGCTTATTAAAAAGTAGTGGTCAGGGATTCTGGGTGGCTCAGTTGGCTGAGTGTCTTGACTCTTGGTTTTGGCTCAGTTCATGATCTTGGGGCTCTGGGGTTGAGCCCCATGTAGGGCTCCACAGTCAGAGTGCAGTTTGCTTGTCCCTCTTTCTCCCTTTCTGCCCCTCCACCGCCCCCACTTGCGCTCACACGCATGTGTGCTCTCTCCCTCGCTCAAATAAATAAATAAATAAATCTTAAAAAAAAAAAGCAGCCGTCTGTCCATCAGACTCCTCTGATGTCTATTGCAGTGAGCTCTTCCTCTAGAGCACAATTATTTGATGAACTGATGAAGTTCAAGGACTAGCAGAGCCTTTGTGTGAATTCTGGGCATCTGTGGGCTTTCCCAAGACACTTGACCTTATCCAGAAAGGCCCTGCCTCAGAAACCCACCAGCACATCCTTTCTGACATCTGCACCATTCACCCATGAATGTGACTTGACAATGCAGGATCAGTTCTCACAGTTACAAGCTGCCTCATTGCTTCAATGACTTACCTTGGCTTCCTGTGCTTAGAGTTTTAAGAGACCCAGACACTAGGAGCAGCACACCCATTCTGGGCTCATCTCTGGTCAAGAGACAGAGAGACAGGGAATCCCAAGACGGAGGGAAATGATTCCAAGAGCACATCTACCTCTATCTCATCTCCTGCCAGTGCCTGCAGGTTCTCGCAGAAGGACTGCAAATATGTTAGCCCCTTGGAGCACCTACCAGGCATTCTGAGTAGGCCCACCTGAGCCCTGCTGACAGTCCTGAAAGGAGACAGAATTTCAGGCAAGAGGCCAGCTGTAAGCAGAACAGAGCTAGCAAGGGTGTGCCCTGCTAACAGCTTACCTGCTGCACAAGGCTGCAATCCGCTTCACCCCCTCTTTCTGCATTGCTTCTTTTTCATATTATTGCCCGTGGTATTTTTTTTCTCTTTTGCTGTCCCCGACTCAACTTTGTGCAATTAAGACCTTAAAAAAGAGAGAAAAAAAAGGTTTCAGACCTAGAAAGGACCTGGTGTCATCTAACTTGGGGCATCCCAAACCCTGACAAAATCATTTAAGAGATTTATTAAAAATACAGATTCCTTAGACCTATGGTTGTAAATAACTGTTGCTTTTGTCTGCCAAGGCATGGCTTTCTTCCAAGTGTCTTCAGAGCGCTCTTTTCTCCCCAACTCTGTGTGGTTCTCCTAGATCTACCAATTCTGTAACATACACCTCTCTAGGCCATTGGTCCCATGATAGGTACGTGATCCAAACTGTGCCAGTCAGAGCCCTTCCCTGTGTTATTAGACTCAGTGGATGAAAGACAAAAGTGTCTCTTACCCCTTGGTTGCCTAACTGAAAAAAATGGAGCCCATTCTTCACAAAGTAGTGGCCCTATTTCCTGCCAACTAGGAGAAACCTATCCTTAACAAAGGAAAATGAGCATCAGAAAGAGAGTTCTGATGGTATTTGCTAAGTTCCTGAGGCAAATTTTATCTCTGAACTCCCCAGGTTCCTGCGTCCTGCTTAAGCTAGTTTTGAGTTTCTGTCACTTGTGACCAAAAGTATAGAAAATAATATACCAGTGAATCAGGAACTCATGGGGCAGGATGAAAAAACCCTGAAATGTTTAAAGATGTCTGGGAACTTCTGATAATATGGCTAGGTTTAGGATACTCTGATAGAACAACACTTCAGTTTATAAGGAAAAAAGCTGAGTTCCACATAAGATAAGTGATTTGATAATAATAATGAGGTAGAATTTAGTGAGCACTTCCTACACGTAGGACACAATGTGAAGTGAGTTATATTTTAATTTGTTCCTCAGCATTTTACTTTGACTTTACTATGTCTACCACATTTATTTGCTGTGTATTCTGTTGATTTTATCTACAATTGCATATCCACCACCTAGCACAGTGCCTGGAACATAGTAGGATCTTACTAAATACTTGTTGACAATTGAATACCTTTTACAGATTAATACAATTACTAGTAGGACTAGTAGTAATAATAGTAGTAATAGCAGCATTGCTAACATTTACTGAGTGTTTGCATACGGTACTGTTCTAGATTCTTTTTAAATGTTACCTTTTTTTTTAATTGTCTGAAAGAGCCTTTATGGTAGGTTTCCATTATTCCCCAATAGATGAGAAAACTGAATCACAGAGGTGTCAAATAATTTCCCCAAGGTCACACAGCTAGTAAGTAGCAAAATTTACATTCAAACCCAGGCAATCTAGCTCCAGAGTACAGTTCATAATCACTGTGTCATACTGGTTTAATTAACTTATCCAAAATGACCAAGCCACTGAACAGCAGATGCAGAGTTTGAGCCTAGGTTTGTCCGAATCCAGAATCTGCCCTTTTTAGCCACTATTTTATACTTCCTTTCTGTGATTAATTATCTGACAGTTCATGGCAGTCCATAGAAATGGTGCCCCTGGGGTTGTGCAATATATAATCTGCATGGTTCTTGTGGCAACTCTTTATAGTATGATTAGAAACCACATACCTCAACTTCTAGAGAGGAACAGTCAGGTGTGATCAGAAACAGGACTCACTAGGCCAAATAGTGAAACCAAGTTAGAACTGTTTGCCTGTCCTGTTAATTTGGTTACTGTAGGAAGCAAAAGCCAAGATGGAATTAGAAGTGTAAGAGACTAACCGGGGGAAACACCCATGAAGAATAAAGGGAAGAGGGAACAAGAGTAGGTGGGGACAGCTTCAGACTCCAAGGAAGTTCTAACACCTGCTAAGGGAGAGAGAGAAGGAAGGAAGATTGGGTAGGAAGATCCCCTGATTGCAAGGAAACTCGGAGGAATTCTGGGTGAGGCTGATGGGAAGCCCAGGGCAATGCTTGCTCAACACAGAAGTCTTGCACTGAGGAGAAATGGCCTGGCGCCGACATGCTCACTCACTGCCTGGGAGCAGCCCAGTGAGAGCGTGTCCTTGATGTCAACGCTGTGGTTGATGCCTGAGGAGTAGCTGCTGGTAGCTGTCAGCCATTCACATTCCTTGCAACTGGTTCTCTTAAAGAGAGATTTGGGCTGTGCCATCCCATGGTTGACACACCTGTGTACCATGAATTAAATCCTCAGAAGTAAACACCAGGGAGCCAACCACAGAAGATAGGCAGCCAGAGTCTACAACAGCGCCTCACACATCTGAGTACATTTGCTTTCAAAGCTTGTGTTGGTTTGGCCTTACTAAAAGTGTCAGCTCATTTAGTGAAAAATGTGTTTTCCTGAAGAGGGGTGAGTGGGACATTTTCTCATTTATTTTTCTACAATGGACACATTTAAATTGCCACAAAGAAGTTACTATGGAAACTGCTCCCAAACTTGCAAGATAAAAGGTAAAAATGGAACACTCTGTTGACATGCAAATGGTTAGTCTTTGGAGACCACTTTTTAACAAACTCTCCTTGTCTGGTTCTTCTGAGTCCATTAGGGACTCTCTTGAATCAAAGGTAGACAGGCAGGCTTTTTTGGTGTTACATTCCAGAAGGCCCCAGCCTGACAACTCAGGAATAAGTCTAGACACCTCCAAACTTGGTGTTGAAACAAGCAAAGTAGACAGGGACATTGTACTCTCTAGGTAGTTCTGGTGATGCTGATAGTGAATTGCTATGAATGTGCAAACAGGCCCAGAGCAGGGAAGGTGGTTATTTTTATGCCAGACCCATTCTGCTGGTGTACCCTGGACCTGCTTGTTTGAAAGTTAACTTGCTGAGCTATTATTTATGCAAGGTAGTTTCTCTTTCTTATCTCCTCTGGCCACATTCCATCCTTTGAATCTCGGGCTGGACACTCTTTTCTACAGAAAACAAACTTCTCATTTGAAAGCCCTATTTCTCTACCTATCTCTTCTCATCTTTCCCTGCTTCTCCCCACCCACCAATCCAATTCACTTTATGCCTGCCCAAGCAGTCATATCTTGACAAAGCTTTGAGATAGCTTTGTCCCGATTTCTGCTTTTTATACTTTTCTGTCTGACAATTCTTTCAACTTGCTTCTCTCAGGCCTTAATCCCAAAGCTGTCCTGAAACCCTTTCCAAAGATGCTTCCAGTAATTAAATGGATGCAATGTGAAGAGGTGACTTTACCCGAGGAACTAGGGGGTCCAAAGTTCTGGGTTCTTCATTTAGGATCATTGTTAACAGGCGTCACACCTAGCAGCAATCAATCTCACTTCTCCCTTGTGAATCAGAATCTTCCTCTGTTCCCCCCACCAGATATTCTTTTCTTGCAGATCTTTTTTTACAGCTAGCTCCTTTTCATCATTCAAGTTTTAGCTTAAATATAGTGTCTTCAAAGAGGCCCTAAATATTCCCTAATGTTATTTTCCTCTAACATCATTCTCTATCACATTATCTTCTGTTTTCTTCACCCACTATCTATCTGCAATTATCTTAAATGTTTCCTTGATTATTGCATTTGCTCTAAAGACCTTTAAGATCCTAGGGAGCTGAGGCCGTGTCAGTCTTGTTCCCAGCTGTATTCCCTACTCCTGGCACACAGAAAATTCTCAATAAATATTTATAGAATGAAAAGCACTGTAAAATTTAAGCAGTTGGATCAAATGAATTTTAAGGTTTCTTGCAGCTTTAACATGACCATTGTTAAAAATGAATAAGTGAAAAATGAAGTGACAGCAACCATTACAATAAAACACTGAATTCAGTGTGTGTATACTTATGCTTAAGAATATAAACCTGCCAAGTTCTTGGACATGTCCCAGTGTTGTCTTTCTAGTTTCCTACAGAGTGTGAACTAAGTTTCTGAGCTCCATGATGAAGTATCTAAGGAGGAAATCTGATAGCTGTTTAAATATAAAGCCACCGTATCATAGAATTAGAGTGGAATACGTTTTAGAATACAACCTCTTCAATTTACAGGTATGGAAATTCAGGCCCTAAGAAGGAAGTATATTTGGAACCAAATACAGCGATGCTTCTGTCAATGTGGAATACAAATACATATAGCAATAACATTTCTGTATAATCATTATTAATAACATAGCAATACTTTATATTTCTCTTTTTTTCTGGATTGTTTCCACATGATTTATTCTGTACTTTCTCAGGTAATATTTTAACAAGACTTATTTTACAAGAAAAGCCTTTCAATTTGAAGGTTCAAAATCATAGCACGCTGTGGACTGTTTCTGGGGAGAAGCAATACTTTACATTTGGAAAGTTTGAGCGCAGCTAGATCCTATACTAGTGCTTCTGACACTTGAGCACGGAGGATTCGTTAAAGCACAGATTGCTGGGTCCCATCACCCAGAGTTTCTGGTTCCGAAGGTCAGAGACATGGGGAAGCGTGCGTAGGACTGGGAAAATCTGACAGAAATAGCACCAAACTTACCACACCATCTCTCTCAGCCTCACCGGTCCGCTAGGCGCGCAGAGAACTACAAGTCCCGGCGTGCCCCGCGCGCAGCGGGCGGAAAGTCGGGCACTTCCGCTCCACGCAGCGCCTCTGCCCCCGCGTCTCGACGTGTCACCGGCGGCGCCGCGGCTGTGGCAAGAGAAGGACCTAACTGGGGGAGTTCGAGGCGGCGGGCGGCGGAGGCGACCCCAGCCTGGATCTGCCTCGGCGCGGAAGTGTCCCGGGGTCCGTGGGGAGCAGGGGAGGGAGGCGGCGGCTCGGCCCGCGCGGGGCACGATGTTGAACATGTGGAAGGTGCGGGAGCTGGTGGACAAAGCGTGAGTATCGGGGGTCAGTTGTGGCCGAGGCCCACTCAGGGGAGGGACGGAAGGGGGAAGGGGAGCTGGCCCCGCGCCCGGGGCCGCCCGCGTCACGCCCCCCCGGCTTGGCCAGCCCCATCATGGCGGCGGCCGGCTCTCATCCCCGGCCCGGAGCTCGTCCAGACCGGCGAGGCTGAGAAGGGACCCTTCCTCGTTTCAGAACACGCTGTTAGCCCCTGCCTGTCCTGTGCAGGCCTTCCTCACCATGCCCCTACCTCCATCCCTCTAGGCATAGACCCTTCTTCGGTCAGGGGAGGGGGCGGGGTTGTCTAGAGCTGGGTCACTGCCCTAGCCGAAGGACTGTCTTGGCCCCAGGCTGTGGGCTTTGCCTCCAGGGTAGCAGCGAAGGCTTGGGGGTGAGGGACGCAGTGCACTGACCCTCTGTGTTCCTCAGGGTGTGGTGCGGAGACCTTAGGCCTGGATGGATTGTGTACTTCACCTTATTGGGTTTCTTTTAATTCCTAATGAACCTGAAGTGTTGGAGTGGGTGGTAGGTGTAACAAGTGGCCATTGTGGTCAGACTGAAGTTACTGAAGAGGAGATTCATCCTTTGCTTTCCTAACACCAGTGAAAGTAGATCACCACGTAACTTACTGTGATTCTTCTTTTCCTCTGTTTCCTTTTCCACTGCTCTTCATTTTTGGAGGGCCACTTGTTCCATTTGGTTTTATTAACAAGTCATTAAGAAGTTTCCCCTAAAGAAGGAAACAACCCAGGTTTATATCCTGTTGATCTGCTCTTAACTTCCCTGACAGGTAAAATGACTAATAACATAGATGATTTCCTTTAAGACTTAAGTGGTAACTTTAGTGTCTCACTACACTAAGAAAACTTTAATGCTTAACGGACATAACAATGGTTAAAGTAAGTTCTTCTAGGCCAGCAGGAAATAAAGTTTAAGAATTTAACCAGTCCTCTTCCTTTTGAGTTCTAGTGATTAGGCAATATGTGTAGTAACAAAAACGTTTGTGACACCAATCCAACCTAAAATCAGGAAGTGTAGATGCCAAACTATTGAGTCTTTCTTGACACCAAAAAAAAAAAAAAAAAAAAAAAACGAAAAGAAAGAAACCCTCAATTTATAGTGGCTTGGATAATGCATCAGCTAGAACTTAGAGTTTGACCATATTTTCAAATTATCTGTGCTACCAAGGCAGTAGAGTGTCTGAAAAACACAGGTTTCAGAACCTACGGAGCTGGGTTCAAGCTGTGTAGCCTTGGAAAGTTACTTAATCTTTAAGTGCCCTAGTTTTCTTAGGTGCAGTGTGAAAATAATAACAGATACCTACCTTACAATATTGTAAGGATTAAGGGCTAAAGGCTTTACATATAAAGCCCTTAACACAATATCTTTAGATCAGTATACGTTTGATAACTGTAGCAGATGTTCTGCATTGAGAGTAAGGTAAACATTAAAAGAGAAGCACCATGTTTGAAAAGTGATTTGCTTTAATAATTTTCCTTTATCAACTATTTATATGATGATTAAGCCCTCAGACATTTATTTTGGGCTTATTTTGCTATTTATACAGCCTTTGCTTTCTAAAGATAATCATTCTTTTCCAGATCCGGGTTCATTAGTTGTTTTTTATTTATTTATTTTTTTTTCCATGGGTGCTGTGCATGCCCTACTGGATCATTTGTTGTTGTTGTTTTTTTAAATGGTACAAAGACTTAGATACCAGCTTAAATAGTTTTTAAAAGTCTAAAAGTCTCTACAAAACTATTTCCAAGTCAGAGAATAGCAGAAGAAAACCACTAAGTAACATCTTGTTATCTTAGAGGATGGAGTTTGTGGTACTCAAAAATTTGCAGAGGCTGCATACATTTTTCAGGAGATGGAAATCAAGACAATGTTCCTGCTCTTGTCGTACAGTTCATATTGTTTGTCTTTATCACCTATGTTACTAATCTTCAAGTGTTCAGGTTAAATTTGCCACGGAAGTAGTTCTCAAGTCATAATGGAACAACTTGTTGAAAAAATTTCTTCCTTTTTACTACTACTCACTTTAGAATGGAGACTTGAGCTAAGTTATTCAAGAACATGTAAGAATGTTGCCACCAAGGACTTTTTAAAGCTTTTGCGGGTGTCTGACACATGATACTAATATGTGAGGTTGTTCTACTGATGAATATTCAGGATTTAATTTTCATCTTTCACTGGCAGGAAAGAAGAAATTCTTCCCTCAAAGTATAAGAACCAGTACCTGTGTCACTGTGTTCAGTTAGACTCTTCACTTTGAAATGCCATAATGGAGGAGAAACAGATCCTAGAATGGCTACTTTGATTATTAGGAGGATAAGGTATTGAGGTTACTTGAATTGAAGAAACAAGACGAAGTGATTAAGGATTCCTCAGAGAGTTTGGATTAAGGGCGCTAGTTAGGGGTTTTGGGGGTTCAGATTCTGATACTGCCTTTTAAGTTAGCCATATGTCTAATTTTAGAGAGAATCACATAAATCTCCAGATTATAGATTCCTTATCTGTAAAATGAGGGGTCTGGGGTAGAGAAAGACTGTTTCCAACTTCACTGGCTCTCCGGAGATAAGAATTTTCATCCGCGGGAAAGAAATGGAGCTAGTATTTCATAATAGCAGATAAATTTTGGAAAGTCATTATCCTCCAAAGACAGTTTCAGCTGAAAAGGGAGTTTTTTTTAAAGTGGTAATCAATAAATGTTATATTTAAATGCTTTATGCAGTAAATAAGTGCAACCCATGACTCGGGAACTACTACTTTTTATTTAGCGTATAACCCTACCCAATGAGGTTTACTTGAGAAACAAAAATGCACTTTTTCAGAATGTGTTCCCTGGAGCTACAGTTAGATCAAGTATGGTGGCAATTCTGAAGTGTAATGATATATTTCATATATTGGCTTTTGAGAACTTGAAGACCTGTAGGGTGGGATATTTTCCACAGTTGTTGCACCTCCTGGTAGTATTAAATAGCTTGTTTTGCAGAACACTGAGGAAGAGTAGATGAAGTCATAGGCCAGCCAGAGCTTAGAGGACCAGTTTCCTCCCACTTGTACTCAAGTTGCATAAAAGGCAGCAGTGGCAGGAAAGGATAAGTGGCACCACTCTTACCGATTAGGACTAGCTTGACCACTATTGTGTGACCTCCCTTCTTGTAATAAAATTGGATACTTTTATATTTTGTCACTCTATACATAGTATAAATTAAAAGTTGCTGCAGTTCCAGTCTGTTTTTTCTCCAAATTTTGGAAATGTAGTAAACGTGACATGAAAGTAGTAGATCGCACTGCTGCTTATTCAAGCCCGGCTAATCCTTCTCTTTCATCTCAGGGAGTAATATTAATGGTAAATCTATTACATAGTGGTCCTTACTCTTTTTATGATAGTGATTCAGATAGTGCTGGTAGTCCATTTTAATGGACTCATAGATAGTCCATTTTAAGTTATTTTCTTAAGCATAGCTTGCATTTTCCGCCGTAAGTTGATTTTTGTTGGTGTTACATGCATTTTTAGCTCCTACATGTTTAGTTCATGTAATAGAGCTACAGAAACTACTGTTCTAGTCTAGACCCTGGAGGAAGAACTTGGCTTTTATAGAAAATCATTCAGTTATTTCAACAGATAATACTTTTATTATTTTTTTGGAGTACCGTGTTTTCTGAACTTGAAAAGTACAATACCTGCCTTTGAGAAACTTGACATTACAAGTATGCTACAATTTGAACTTATCATCAGTTTTGCCTTTTGGTCAGCAGATGGTTTCCCCCTTATTTTCCCTATCTTACCAGTAAATCTCTCTTCCGTGTGCTTCTTAGAATTTGAAAGCAAACATGACTGTCAGCTTTTTAGTCTTCCCGTATCAACTTTTTGGGAACCAATTACAGATAATTGTTATTGCTGAAATAATTAATTATCCTCCCTTTCTTCTAGTAAGTGGTTATAAGAAGATATTAAGAATTTAATTCCAAAGAAAGAAGAGTTTAATTTGTCTTCTGCCAGCTTTTCTGTAGTTTAAATTAGCCTATTCAGTACTAGTGTCACAATGCTTTTAAAAATCACTTAGTTGCCTCTTATGTTTTTCTGTGTCCTGTAGTGTTAGTTTACAAGTAGTTTTTCATCTGTTTACTGATGTATCTACTAAAAGTACTTGGCTTTTTTTTTAATTTTAAATACCACTTACAGTACTCCTAGTTCTTACAGTATAGCTCCACAGTTGAACTTTTTTCTATGCTCTTGTATTACTTTCTTACTTATTTTTAATATTTACTTAATATTTCTTTTAAGAAAAAAGAGCATAGGCAGCTTAAATAACATTTTAATCTTGAAGACATTTTATTGTTTTATCTTTCATATTAAGATATACCTAGCTATTAAAAAGTACATTTTTTAGTGTTTGTAATAGTTCTTATATACAATGAGTTAACTCCTTTTATTTATTTATTTTTTATTTTTTAAAGATTTTATTTATCCGAGAGAGAGATCAATCACCAGGGGGGTGGGGTGGAGGGAGAAGCAGGCTCCCCGCTGAGCAGAGAGACCTATGCAGGACTGACCCCAGGACCCTGGGATCATGACCTGAGCAGAAGGCAGAAGCTTAAGGGGCTGAGCCACTCAGGTACCCCAGTTAACTCCTTTTAGCCTTAGCTGACATTACTTAACATTCTAGGACAACATATTTAACTGCTTATTCTTTTGTGCTTTTTTAAGCTGTCATTTCATAAACTTTATATTTAGTCTACTTATGTGTGTTTGTCCATCCATCTGTTTTTATAGTAATTTACTAGCAAAACACATTATCCTATATCTCTCCAGGTGATTTTTTTTTTTAAAGATTTTATTTATTTATTTGACAGAGAGAGAGACAGCGAGAGAGGGAACACAAGCAGGGGGAGTGGGAGAGGGAGAAGCAGGCTCCCACCAGAGGATTCTGATGTGGGGCTCGATCCCAGGACTCCGGGATCACGCCCTGAGCCTAAGGCAGATGCTTAACGACTGAGCCACCCAGGCGCCCCCCCTCCAGGTGATATTTAATGGATCTGTGAAGCAGTTTGATTCAGAGATCAGAACTGGATTAAACTCCTGGGTCCACTACTAAGAAGCAGCAGTCTTGGGCATTGGAACAATATCTCTACACTAGGAAGTGGAGATGATATTTATTTTACAGGGTTCTCGTGAGGATTAAATTCACGTGAAACACTTAGCATATTATCTGACAAACTCTTGAAATGCCTATTGTTATTATGTAATACAGAAATAATTTATAACAGAAAAAATCAAAAGAATATAGTGTTTAAAAGAATAAAGAAAATATTGTTGTCAGACTGCATTATTTACAAGTAATTAAGAACTGTGTCTTAATCTGTGAATCATTGTTTTCAGTGGGCACTCTTTCATAAAGCTTTTCATCTGAATGGACAGCTTAACCTACATAAAGGAAAACTCACTGAAGTATCTCTACTACATGTGCCGTGTGTTGTTTTCACTAAGTTATAAATGCTTTTACTTTAATACTGTAGCATATTACAGAAGTAATTCTTTAAAAAGACGTGGAGGAATAGAGTCTTTGGGAAGACATATTGCAATTTCCATCTGCTAATTTTTGTTCAGTTTGTTTTGTATTTTCTCAAGATTTTAAAGATAGGGATAATGTAAACTTTCCTCCTAAAAGGTAAAAAGATTTATTTTTTGAGGGCAAATTGAAGTTGATGGTTTATTCTTAAACTGAACAGTATCAAAAAAAAGAAACCTCTAAAATATATCAAATTTGTTATCTCTGAGAATTTATACAAGGAAAGCACATCGCAGAAAGGGCTTTCAAATTATTCAGGCCATTCTCTCAAGTTCACAAGAAATTTTTTTGCCTTACCAGAGCTCTTTAGCCTGAAAATTAAATACAGGTAAAAGAACATAATGTATTCCCATGTTGGAACCAATTTATAGCTATTTATGACTCGTGGATAGATTTATCTAATGAACTATTAGATGTTAGTGATTTTGTTAATGTGCAACAATAGGCATGTTTTGTACTGAAGGAAAGTACAGTTTGCCAATTAGAATGTCCTTTGAAGTGTGAATTTTGTTTAGTTTCTAAATTCTTAGGAGAGTAGGTTCTACATAATTCAAATGTAAATAATTTTAACTTCCACATAAATTCACCACTACATGGTAGATGTGTATGCATGCTTTTGAAATGTTTCACTCAAAAATTCTCATCTAGGGACGCCAGGATGGCTTATTCGGGTTAATGAGCCTGCCTTCAGCTCAGGTCATGATCCCAAGGTCTTGGGATCAGCCCCTGCCTTGGCCTCCCTGCTCAGTGGGGAGTCTGCTTCTCCCTCTCCCTCTGCCCTCCCTGGCTCATGCGCGCGCGCGCTCTCTCTCTCTCTCTCTCTCTCGCTCTCAAATGAATATAAATCTTTAAAAAAATTCTCGTCTGGATAGCCTTTAATATTTTACATAGAAAAAATACATGCATTGAAAATTTAATTTCTTGTTTCTCTTGCCATTTGGTTTCATGTATTTTTTTTTTAAAGATTTTATTTATTTATTTGACAGAGATAGAGACAGCCAGCGAGAGAGGGAACACAAGCAAGGGGAGTGGGAGAGGAAGAAGCAGGCTCATAGCAGAGGAGCCTGATGTGGGGCTCGATCCCATAACGCCGGGATCACGCCCTGAGCCGAAGGCAGACGCTTAACCTCTGTGCCACCCAGGCGCCCCTGGTTTCGTGTATTTTTAGCAAATCATTAAAGACCAGTGCAAGTAAATATGCTGAGGTTTTTTTCCTCTTGATTTTTATCATACTCATTCTTCAACTTAAGGTTGTATGATTAAAACTTTTTGTAATTAAACCACAATGGTTAAATAATAACGTTAGTTTAATGTGTTTGGCTTATGTTTATAAGTTTGGTATTGAATAGGCTTTTGAAATGTGGCTTATTTCTCATGAAGCCAAGTAACAATTTTAACCCTATGACCTGCTTTCCACAAAGCAGTAGTGATTCTTTAAAAATACTAAATCAGATCTGTCCCAGAGCTCCTCAGTCACTTCTCATCTCACTGCCTCCTAGCCCGTACTTGATTTTGACCACTCTCTGGTTTTCTGTTTACTCCCTATATAAAATAGCATGCATTCACCTACATCACTCTTTTCCCCTCTACTTCCTTTATTTACATGTATTCTTTTGCTACCTCTGGAATGAAACTCCTTAAAGGCAGGGACTTTGTTTTGTTTACAGCTGTATTACTAACTCTTGGAAGAGTTTATGACATATAGTAGGTGCTCAATAAACATTTTTGAATTTGTTAAATTTGATAAGCCGATTTATGTTACCGAGGAAATCATTTAAGTCCAGATATTTTTAAGAAGAGCTAATAGTTATTTAACATTTGCCATATGCCAAGAACATTGTTACAACATTATTATCATCATCAATTTATTGATAAGGAAATGGGGCACAGAGAAGTCCAGGTACTTGTCCAGAGTAACACATCTAGAAAATAGAGTCTAGATTTAAATCTACATGTCTGCTTTCAGGACATATATTTAACAGTTTTTGCTAACTTTTACAAGATATTATTTAAACAAAAAAATGATTTATTTTACTATAATGATAAAGGTGAGTTACTAGCGTATACCTTATACTAATTAAAAATAACTTTGAAAGAAATTTATAATTCTTAAGTTTCTAAACCAAATTCAGTGAGTTTTTTCCCCTTGTATGTACCTGTCATAAAGGAAAAACTTTCTGGACTCTTGCAGTCCTTTGAGTAATGTCTGTAAGTTGGATGCCCCTCAATGGAAGGGAAGCAAACAGGTGTTTGTGTAGGTGCAAAAGAAAATCTTAGCTATTGTAGTGAAGGTGCTTACTACTTAATCCTAGAAAATATAGCATTTATGAGCTATAAAGTGTGCTTCAGAATTAGTAGTCTTTTAACCAGCTACCACAACTTTAATAAGTTTCACATAATCCTTTGATCTTTAGATTGTGGTCTTTGCTGTACCTGTAGCACTGTGTTGTTTTAATCTGTGATTTATGCCCAACTTTTCCAATTTTTCTTCAGACTGAGCATTTAGGAATATATTCCATAGTCCGTTATATACTTATCCAAGTACTATGTTTTTGGCATATGTTATATGTAAATGTTATGCAGTAACTGCAAATACATTACTGGTATCCTTACCAATCTTGGCTGTCCCTTATAAAGGTCCTTCACTGAGTGCTCATTAAATATCTGCTATGAGCCCTGTGGAGTACTATAAGATGAGAGAGAGACCTTGTGGTTCCAATCGCAGCTGCATATGATTCTGTGAAGCAGATGTACATGAAAAGCACATGAAAAAGAAATAGAGAATAATACAAGGTAGTATGATATCTGCATTTGGGGTACAGGATGTGTATACTGTTGAGAGAATAAAAAGAACAAGATAAAAATAGCAAAAGCTTCATGAAAGAGATACATCCTGAAATACTTTTTTTTTATTTTTTTAAGTATATTTGCCTGAAAGGAAGATGAGGCTGAATAAGGTATCAAACAGGAAGTGCAAAATCTGAAACCAGTCAAATAACAGTGTAGACTCACTGATAAAAACCTGCTCCCAAATGGTTCCAAGCATAGGATGACATCAGTGGATACTGTCTTAGAAGATGTTCCATTGCAAAAGAAAGAGCCCTTCCTACTCCAATCAAATAGTACAAATTAATAATTTGAAGTATAGATATTTGGGTTTTTTTATAGCTTGAGGGGAGATAAATTATAGAGGTTTGAAAATTTTGGTGGTGGGGTTCTGGAAGTAATTTCATATATGTCAGAAAAGTTGAGTCTAGTTTTGAGGTTTTGGAAATACATTTGAATAAATCTAAGTTTAATCAATCAAGAGTAGAAAATGAAAAACAATTTAAACAAAATATCAGATATTTGACTTCAAATAGAGGTAATTTTGCAAACTTACCGCTATTGAAGTAGGTGCAGGATTTCTCATTTTAGCTTTGTTGAGAGGATTTTTAATTACATACTTTGGTTAGTGTTTGATATTTAGCAGTGTCGCTGAACTTAATCAGATAGAAATGAAAAGAATCAGTCATGTAATCACACTGTACAATATCAAGCATTTGCGTCTACAAAGGTGTAATTTTTACATGTTGTCCCAGTGCAGAATTTTTCATCAGTTTATCATTCTCTTAGAATAGTTATGAAACTGTTTTTCTAAGGTTAACTAATTTCAGAACTTCCTTTTAGATTTTTTTCCTGAAGGAATCAGGTAATACATTTAATAAAATTGCCTTAGTAGGGTATTTTATATAGGGTGCCACATATTTAAAAGGATATTGGTCATGAGTATGCCCAAGCTGAGCAAATTTCTTTGGATTTCAATTTTATTTTTACATGAGGGATGGTAGGGCACTTGAGAATGAGCCTGGCCTTTGAGCTCTGTGCTCAGTGGAGAGTCTGCTTGAGATTCTCTTTCCCTCTCTCTCTCAAATAAATAAGATCTTTAAATGAGAGTGGAAGGGGTAATTAGAAGGGAGACCTGATAAATTGAGAGATTTTATCCACTTCTGCTGTATAAAATGGGATAAGGTCTCCCTTTCAGGACTGTTAAGAGAATTAAATGAGTTAATTTATTACGGAAACGTTATCACTGTGTTCTCAATAAATTCTTCTTCATTGTTTTTGTTTTGTTTATTTAGTTTCATTGTTGTGAGATAGCTTTAAAAAGTGATAACCCCAAATTAAAAGATAGAGATGAACAAAGACTGTTATTCTTTAGATTAGTTCTAATTAATAGAAATTTAGAAGTTGGCAGAAATTTTTAAATAAACTTTAAACCCCTATAACAGTAACATTTTTACTATTAAAATTATTTTAGTGGCTATTTTATCCATACCTGTACAAACTAGAATTGAGATCTATAACACAAATAAAATTAACACTATACTCACTTTTTAATACCTTGGATATTTGATCTGTTTGTGAAACCAGTTTAACATATGATACCTCCTGACAAGAAAAACATCGCACTGTCCTTTCTTTATAAAACAAAAATTTGGTTTACTAACTAGCTGTGCGAGAGGCCTTAAACAACTGCCATCAGTAGCGAAAGATTGTCCAAAGCTTCTTTAAGTACAGAGCAGGAGTGGTTTTGGTTGTTGAATAGGAATAATATTCTATACTTTAAACAAAACAGGACTTTGAGAGCTTAGGCTTTTAAAATCTATTACCTTGGGAGCTTAGGCTTTTAAAATTTATTAGAAATTGCACTTGAAGAACTTGTACTTGAATTGATAATGTGTACCACAGGATACACAGTTGAATTTGTAATGACTGGTATTTCCAAAACAACTTTCAAATAAATATTTTATGCTAAATATTTTACTAAAAGTTTTTCTAGCATGTGGGAATGGGTGTCCTAGTTATTTAGAGTCATAAATATTCTATCACTATTGTATCTAAATATAACATTTTGCTAGCTTTTATTGTCATTGAATATGGTAATAAGTTACTGTTACATGGAAACTTTGGAACCAGAACTCTCCTAAGAGCTTCATTGAGGGTGTTTTTGGCCTATTTATTAGTTGAGTAAAATGTTAAACTGTTAGTATTTTTCACTCATATAAGTACTTAAGACTGCTTGACATGCTAACATGGTTTGGTAAAGGAGATGTGGTGTTGGGTGTACCAAAAGGATAAAATATGCATACTTTATATTACTAATTGTTCCTTTTACTATAAGTTAAATATAAAATGACATTAATTATAAAAATCAGGTTAGCCTAAATTTCATTATGTGTTTTAATGCTGATAAACGTTAACATTTAAACTTACGCATTCTGTATCTGAAAGCTGATGTTCACTCTGCAACTAAATTCTTCAGTGCTTTAATGGAAGAATGATTGCACTTGAAAAAGCTAGTCATTGCCTAGTTCGAGACTGAAATAAATGTTCTCCAAATTGCAGAATCAAGAAAATGATAGCTCAAAATGAAAAGGTAATAAACCCAACCATTTTCATGAAGTTTGGCTTTGTTCCAAGTTGTATGTATGTTGTTACCTACACACAGTTGTATGTATGTTGTTACCTACACACAGTTGTATATATGTTGTTACCCACGTACAGTTGTATGTTTGTTGTTACCCACGTACAGTTGTATGTATGTTGTTACCGACGTACAGTTGTATGTATGTTACCTAGAGAGACAAATTAAAAAAAAATATTGAGGTAAGAGTCACATAACATTAACCATTTTAAAGTGCTGAATTCAGTGGCATTTAATACATTCACAATATTGTGCAATTAGGCAAATTTTTATTTTATTTAAAAAAAATTTTTTTTAAGATTTTATTTATTTATTTGACAGCACAAACAGGGAGGTGGGGGTTGTCAGCAGAGGGAGAGGGAGAAGCAGCCTCCCTGCTGAGCAGGGAGCCTGATGCGGCACTTGATCCCAGGATTCTGGGATCATGACCTGAGCTGAAGGCAGCCACCTAACTGACTAAGCCACCCAGGTGCCCCTAGGCAAATTTTTAAATAACTTTTTATTCTGAAATTAAAATTCTTAAAATAGTAAGGGAAACACCTGTATATCCTTTATCCTGATTCACCAGTTTTTAAGATTTTACCATATTTGCTTTACATTCTCTCTTTTCTTCTTCTTCCACTTTGCCTACATACACACACGTGCGCGTATGTGCATGCACCCACACACACTCACACACTTTTCCGATATCTTTAAAAGTAGGATACATACCACCTTTGTCTCAAAACTTCAGTGTGCATTTCCTAAGAACAGAGATTATTCTTCTACATAACCATAGTATGGGTATCAGATTCAGGAAATTTAACATTGGAACAATAATTTTATCTCTCCGCAGTCTGTATTCTAGTTGTTCTAGTCATCTCATTCCAGTGCAGGCTTCTGTCCAGGCTTATGTATTTAATTGTCGTGACTTTTTGGTCTCCTTTAATGAAGAGTTCCTTAACCTTTCTTTGCCTTTCGTAACATTGGCATTTTTGAAGATCATAGGCCAGTTATTTTATTTTTCTATACTTAAGGTTATTCCTCAATTTAAGCTTAGCTGATGTTTCCTCAGGTATGTATTCTTAGGTGGGATGTTACATTAAGTAATAATGTGTCCTTTTCAGGAAGAACACAAGGTCTGTATGCTCTGTTAATTTTGAGCACTAAGTCAAGGTGTTGTCTGGTTTATTCATTGGGTAGTTAACTCTTTTTCTCATTGTAATAAGAAATAAGCATATTTCTTATTCTAAGAGATATCTCAGAGATATTCTAAGATCTTTTCTCATTAAACTCCCACCTAGATTTAGCATCTACTGATACTTCTTGCTTTAACTGTCTTTAGTGCGAAGGTTACAATTGGTGACTCTTCCCCCGTTAGTTAACCTTCCCCCACATTCCATCCTTGTACGTATTTATCAGTTTACTATACAGAAAAGCTTTCGTTATTATTCCCCCTCCCTTCCTACATCCCTCCCTTGTGGATTTTCATTTTATTCAATGGGTTGTAATCCATACTGTCCTTACTTATTTCAGTACTCAAATTGTCACAGATTTGGCCAATGGGAGCCTGTAAAGCAGGCCTATATCCTTTTGGTGTGTGTTTTGTTTTGTTTGTTTTTGTTTATGTTTTTTGAGCACTTTCTCATTTTCTGGATAAGATGTTTCAGGCTTATCCTCTACTTTTACTACTTCAGCCCTGGAGTTGGCCATTTCTCCAAGGACCCCTGGTTTGGGTTACTTTTAGTAGTGAGACAGATTTTTTAAATAAAGATGTTAGGGTAGATAATATATGGAGAGATGTTTGTCATAATTAAGATGTTGTTAGAAATTCTTAGTATGTAGAAACACAGTAAGTACAAAGAGTTGGCACAAGGGACAAAGAGCTTTTTTGAAGTGTGGTGATTTTCTTTTGGATAATTAAGGTTTTGTTTTCATATTTTTAAACTTTAAGTGAATAAGCTATGTGAAGGATGCTACACTGCTATTCTCTCCCTGCCCTTCCCACTTCCAGCAATGTAATTTGCTTTCTACAAATCAATTTAGTATAAAAAAACAAAAATCAAAGCATGTGCTTTACAAGTGTATGTATTGTAGATAATCTAATTATGTCAATAAAATGCTTCCATAGAATGTATTCTTCCAATGGTTATTTTCTAGTATAGCCACCTACCTGTAATTCATACACTTCTGTCATAATACAGCTCTTGTTTGGTTTTTGAATTGTTTATGCTAGCAACTGATTACTGAGCAATTTAAGTCTCAATTATGGCAGCACTATTCTAATTAGAATGCTGGATGATGGCGCTTCTTTTAGCAAACAAGTGTAAAATATCTATGGGACATTTATAGAAACAAGTATTGAGGATTAATTTTCTGTAGATAATTTTTGGATGTATAGACTTATGCTTACTTTATCTGCAAACCAAACACATAATTCATTTGGAATATGAAATCCTTTTGACTTAAATTGGGAAAAAAATGGCTATATGTTGAGAGTGGCATTTTTCCAACAGTTAAAAAAATAATGTGTGTATATTAAAAAGCAACACAATTAACAGAATTTTAAATAAAACAAATATAAGGAAGTTGCACATTAAGAGTAGAAGAGTTCGAGGAATTTGATGGAGATACAACACTGCTGTTTGATTTTAACACAGATAATATCCCTTTGGTCATGTTGGGATTTATAAGGAGTAATTTGGAAAATAACATATTCACATTCCTTTTAGACTGGTAACATTTTTCAGATAGAGTTTCTTAGGATATATGATGATAATCATCTTTTAGTGAATGAATTAAAGTATATTCTGAATGCTTATATAATCTCTGATAAGAAGGCTAAAATTGTAGGTGTGCTTCTCATGTCAGATACCCATATGACAGAGAATGAGGTGTTGTACTAAAAATTGCAGAAAGCCGCAGGATGACCTGGTTTATTCATTTCATTAATATTTATTGATTGTTTAGAACTCTTTCAGATACTTGCAGTGTAGTTGTAAATAAGTTTTGGTGGAGAGAGATAAATAAAAAGAAGTAAATATATTTTTAAGTGTTATGAAGAAAAGGGGCTGAAGTAGAGAATGATGAATGGTACTATTTTAAATAAAATGGGAGAAGAAAGCCTTTCTGAGGACGTGGTGTTTATGTTAAGACTTAAAAGATTTTTAAAGAGAGTAAAGGAAAGAGGTTTCCAGAGAGAAGATATTATGGAATAAGCAAAGTGATGAAAGAGCTGGTGAGAAAGTCAAAGAACAGTACAGAAGGAACATGGAAGAAGGTGTAGTCTTAGGGAATCTTTGGCCATTGCATGGAGTTTGGATTTATTTTAAGTGTAATAAGAACCCGGTGAGGAATTTCAGTAAGCAAGGGAGTGAAATGATTCCACTGATGTAGCTACTCTTGGTGCTCAGTTGGGTAGTGGATCAGAGTGGGGGGACAAGTAGAAAGGGGCAGTGGTTAAAATTGTGATTATAACATAAGCGGTTAGGAACAAAAGCCCTGAACCTTTATCTCTGGATTCAGACTACTTAAGTTGACATCCTAAGCATACCATTTAATAGTTGTGTGGCCTTCAGTAAGATATTTAACCTTTTTGTGCCTCAGTTTCCTCATCTGTAAAATGTGAATAATAATGGTAATTGCCTCATAAAGTTGATAGATTAGATGACTTTTTTGTAAAGGGCTTAGAACATTACCTGGCTCATAGAGTTAGGTGAGTGTTTAAAAACCAGTAAATAAGGCCATCTTATGGAATAAAATGTTAAGTGGGCAATGAAAGGTGCTCAGTTGCTTGTGCTATTTGCCTTACTTGGAAAAGAATACACAAGAATTACTGCTGTGCAGAGTCTTTTGCATAGCTCTTCTGTGGTAAGAGACTGTGCAGAGTGAAGGCATGGTACTAATATGTACAAGTTTCGGTTAACAAGGTGGCATGCAAAGTGAGGGCTGCTTGTACAAGAATTACAGACTCTGTAGAGGGGAAACCTTTGGTGGCTCCCTAATCCATAGTTGACACTGAGCACGAGTAGGGGGTTTAAATTTTTTGAAGTATTTTTTAACCTTAGATTTCGGTGTTTAGCTCTTCATATGTGTCTGTGGACATAGAATTCTTGTGCTAACGTGTATCTTAACTTTTTAAGTTTTTGTTAGGGGTCAGTAAGTTGATTTTAGGGGATATAGCAAATTAACAAGTCTTTCTGACTGTGCCTTCAAAAGACCTCAGATTGAAACAGAAGAGCCTTCCGCGCCCCCCCCCTTTTTTTTTTAAAACAGGCTCCATGCCCAATGTGGAGCTTGAACTCAAGACTCTGAGATCAAGAGTCTCATGCTCCACTGACTGAGCCAGCCAGGTTCCCCCTCCCCCGCACACGATAGCCTTTTTAAAAAGATTGGTTTCGTGAAGCTGATATTTCTTATGTCATTCTCTGTATATTTGTTGGTCACAGGGTATTTGTTTTAGTCCTCTCTATTCATATCTTATTCCCAGTTTCTTTGTCTTACACCCACCTCCTGATACCAAGAGATTATGGATTCCATTTATGTATTCACTGGTCGGTTATTACATTCCCGTTTTATGTGAGGCGTTCATGGTTAGGTACTGAGAGGGAAATAAAAATGCCTAACATATGGTGCAGTCATTTCTTGTTGTTTGAGGTGCACAGGTTCTACAGGGTCGCTGCAGACACTAAATTAGCAAATACTGAACCATCGTTTCTGGGTTAGATGTCTGTGTGCCTCTGTTCACATTTTCATCACCCAGTCAGTGCATAACCATGTTTGGTGTCTATTCCTGTATGAACACATTTATTACATATATTGTTGATTCAGCGACACTGAGCTCAGGGCCAACAACACTATACCTCATCCCTGAACAAAGCTTACCTGACACAGGTATTTTCTCTGTAGGGAACATTACAGCCTTCTTACGTTTAGGAACTCTCTAGACAGCACCTTAGCACCAGGCTTGAAGGTCACTAAACAGTGAAATCACCAACAAAAAGCACAAAGATGAGAAAAGTCATGTCATTGCATAGACCAGGAAAAGGATTCTTGTTTACAGTATGAGAACTAAAAGGATAACGCAGAGCATAACCTTTTTGGCCTTACTTGGGAATGTGCACAAAGATGACTCAAAATTTTTTCACTACTCTGCACATGTTCACAAATGACCATGAAAGTGCTGTGAATATTGATTTTAGTGTTACAAAAACATTTTAGTGAGCCAGCTCCAATACAGAATCCTCAAGAAGATCAATTGTACTTGTTTCTAAAAAAACTTAACAATGTTTTAAGGGGGAATTAAGATTAAGTTCATATGTAGCTGTTGTACAGGGTTCTATAATTTATAGGAGTTATAAATGTAATGTTTATTTCATCATAAGAAGGGGAAGTTGCGGGTTAGAAGGAATCAGGTAAGCTTCATTTTTGTATCTTTGTTAAAAACTAGGTTCAAATTTAACTGTGAAAGATGATTCCAGAAGTGAACAGTTACTGGGGTAAGAAAGGGCATGTTTAAATTTCAGTTGGTAATACAGTATAATTATTCCCATAAAGGAAATGAAACAGAAGTAATGGGAGGAAAGGGTAGACAGGTCGTTTGAGGCCAGATCAAGCAGATCCTGATCACCAGGACTTTTTAGTCAGAGGAAAGAAGCTGTTTAAGCTATTTCTTCAATTACTCAATAAATATTTATTGAACATCGCTATCACCAAGCCTCTTACAGGCACTGGGGATCTTTAAGTGAGAAAGACAATTTATGTCCTCTGAATGTTTTCAGTCCAGAAGGGGAGAAAGACAAGAAAACAAACATGCTTATAGTACACTAGTTTTAGTTTTAAGTCAGGATAAAGAACAGGGTACTATGAAGTGCATATAAGCAGATCCCCAGAGTTAAAGGAAGATTTCTTGGAGGAAGTGACATTTAAACTAAAACCTGATGATAAGGTGAAGTGAGGCCAGGGGCAGGGATGGGTAGGCAGAGAGGACTTTCAGACAGAGGGAACAGCTTGTACAAAGGCCAGAGGTGAGAATGACAGTGATGGGACTAAAAAAGTAGACTGATACCTCACACAAAGGACCTTTGTTTTGTCATGTTAAGGAATTTGGACTTCATTTTGAAGGTAATAAGGAAGACTTTGTAGGATTTAAAATGGGGGCTCAGATAGGACTAGTATTTCAGGAAGAGTTCGCTTTGGCCCTGGCCTGGTGGGAGATAAAGAAGAAGCTGAGACAGTAGTTACAAGATTGTTGGCAGTAATCTGGATGAGAAATGGTCATGACCCTCGTCTAAGGTGGTGTCAGTGTAGGTAGGGAGAAGTAGATGGACATATTAGAGATACTTACAAACTACACAAGAAAAGGCCAGGGAATGGATTTGATGCTGGATAGAAAGAGGGGAGGGAAGTAATCAGTTATAATGTTGAAGCCATAACTGTGGATGGTACTGTCCATTGATACATGAAGAGGAAAATGTTTGGGGAAGGTGGTGATGAATTAATGGTGGGCCAACATAACCAACACTAAATATTAGGAAACTGAATCTGGTCATAGTTTGAAGGATGAATAAAGAGAAGAGAATATACCCAAAATGGAGAGATTGTTAAATGGATCTTGTCAAAGTCTAGGCTAGATTTTTTTCTTATGATTTTATTTGTTTATTTGAGAGAGAGCATATGCAGGCAGGGGGGGGAAAGGGAGAAGCAGACTTCCCTGCTGAGCAGGGAGCCCAAGGCAGGGCTCAGTCCCAGGACCCTGGGATCAGGCCCTGATCTGAAGGCAGATGCTTAACTGACTGAGCCACCCAGGCACCCCCCCCCCCCCAGTGCAGCATGAACAGGTCTTGGAAATTAACGGGAAGTAGGCATTGAGGGAAATGCTCCCAAAGATGACTCCAAACACCCAACAACTGCATGCAGCCCACTCAGCTTTATGACGCGCCTGCAGATCATTTTTCAGGATGAGAAATAATGAAGCTGCCTTCATGTTGCTCCTTCTCAAATACGTGGAAACTAATATTTTACTGTGAAAAAGCAGCTCTAATCTGTAAGAAGAATAATTTTTTCACCCTTGGGACTTGATAAAAGCTAATTCCTTTTTGAGTATCTCATGTATGTATTTCATCAGTCCTTGTGAAAAATGTTACCCCTGCATCAGGGGGCCCAGAAAAACAGCAGTCAGTGTGAGGGTAAGGGGCTGTGGGAAGAGGCAATCCCTTTCTCTTCTTGAGCTCTTTGCCCTATTCTGTTCGTTCAACAATGTGTTATAAAATATCATAAAATAAGCCAAACATGTAGGAAGAAAGGAAAGATGTTTAATATAGGGTTATTAAAAGGATTGAGAAATTAACACTTAAAGCTAAAAATAGAGAACTTTGAAGGGATTGGGATAAAGTTTAAAAGTTTTTTTAAAAAACCCAGTGGAAAAAGGCACAAAAAGTAAAACTGGTGAGACTTAAACAAGAGAGGAAACTGAAATCAACAGTAAAGATCAGTCAAGAGGTTTTTTTAATATGTAAAGCAAGATAAAAGGCTGAAAGTCAGCCATCAGATAAGAATTTAAGAATATAAAAATAAAAGGTTAAAGGAAAAGCTATCCATTAAGAAAAAATAAGAAATAACAGGTACTAAAAACGAGTGGTAAGAGGAAAGGTATAGACAGTTGTGGAAGTCTGATATAAAGGGCAGTTCTTAAAATTAGTGCATACCAGCGTGGGTTTTTTGGGACACTTAGAAAATGTTCCAGGGAGAAGGTATGTTATACCCAAAGTTTTAGGAATGTTAATATAGTCCCCTCATGGAGACACTCAGTGCAGTTTAGAATATAGTCTCTGAGAAGTGCTGTAGTAACAAATTCGCCTTTGTTATATGTAACATCTCCCAAACCTTAGCATGTTTTACAAATGGAAATCTTAAGGTTACAGAGATGGACAATAAAAAAGAAAAAATCAGCTGGAATTAGAAAATAGATTTGGGTTGGGGCTGCCATTCCTAGGGAATAGTCTCCAGCACTGTTCTGCCCGTAGCCAAAAGACAGCAACATGACACCCTTACTTTCTGGTCCTACGTCCAAAGCTGTCTTGAGAAAGCTTTTATCTGTGCAGACAGGGCACTGATCTAACCTACACTCTGCTGAGCCAGAGGAGTGGAAACTGATCCTCAGCAGAATTAAATCAGCTCAGCCATGGGACACTGCCTTAGCAAGTGAAGAGAGGTTTTATATACAAATGCTGTTTTTCTTTTCCTTAAGAGAGATTAATTTTTTCACTATGTAAATACAATTTTAAACAAATGTGTCCCTTCACACACTGTTTTTCATGGTTTTTTTTTTCCTTCTAGGTTTTGTCCACAGGCACATTTTTTTTTTTTTAAAGATTTTATTTATTTATTTGACAGAGATAGAGACAGCCAGCGAGAGAGGGAACACAAGCAGGGGGAGTGGGAGAGGAAGAAGCAGGCTCATAGCGGAGGAGCCTGATGTGGGGCTCGATCCCATAACGCCGGGATCACGCCCTGAGCCGAAGGCAGACGCTTAACCACTGTGCCACTCAGGCGCCCCAGCACATTTGTTTTTATGTAGTTGATAGTGGTTAGTGTTCATCAGTTTTGTGTTGTGAGAGCTCTTTTTCTACAGCGGTGAAAGGAAAAGTATTTTCTAGCATGGCAGCCTCTGCCTGTTCCATTGCTGTATTGTTCCAAGCATCATTACTACCACATTTTGGAAGCAGCTTTTTATCCTGCTTTCCTAAACCACTTAACGCCTCCTTTTCTTTTGCCAGCCATAGAACATCCCCTCCCCAAATCTTTTTTTTTTTTTTTTTTTTAAGATTTTATTTATGTGACAGCGAGAGAGGGAACACAGCAGGGGGAGTGGGAGAGGAAGAAGCAGGCTCCCAGCGGAGGAGCCCGATGTGGGACTCGATCCCGGAACGCCGGGATTACGCCCTGAGCTGAAGGCAGACACTTAACGACTACGCCACCCAGGCGCCCCAAATCTTAGTGCCACCAGAGTGCCTCTCTGGAAAATAACTCTTTAACATCATGGGACTGACTAGTGAATGGTTGGGACAGCTTTCTTGTAAGCCTGTCATCTGCTGCCCAACTCATGGTAGCAGCAGCAGCTATCCTAGAGGGAGAGTAGAAGGGCTTTATATAAATCAAGACCCATGAACATCCAGACATTTCCTAGTTTAATGATTTGTGCTCTTGCAAAGGAAACGGCGTAGAAACCAGGTATTGTGGCCCTTAAATGCTTTGTTCAGCCAGCCACCTCATGGAGTGAATTATACGACCTTATTTTTGGCATTTTGAAAGTTCAGAATTCTGCAATTTCTGATATTCCTGAATTGTAGACATAAAACATCATGCTAGATAATTTCCCTTCTTATTATAATAGCTTAAAAGTCTTTGTTTTTGGTATAATTTGCTTTGGGATGTGCAACTCCAGTAGTAGATATGAATGAGTTTAGTGAATCCCAAAAACTTAAGAGACTTTATTTTATCAGCTGATGTCATATTACCACTAAAGGAGAAATTGCTGCTTTATGTGAAATAAAACCATAGCTCACAGTTGGTGGTACACCAAAATAAGGAGAGTGAACTTCAAAATATAAATTGTCTTGAGTATAAAATAGCAATTCTGTGCTGGGGCTTGTATTGATAGATACTTATCCTATCTCTTAGTAATACTCATTTCCAGGTCTTTGGCCACTTCTTAATAATAGAATTGTTTTTGTCTTGCTATATACTTACATCCTTAAAATCTTCATTTCAGTGTCTACACTGGGTCAGATAGGCTGCTAGTTACCATAACTATAAAGTTCTGCAACAGTGAATGAGATGTGGGTAAGTAATAGACTTATGCTAGTTTACTGTAAGGGGCCATATAAAGAATATCTTCAAACTAAAAATAATACATATTGGCAGAAAAATAACCATGTGTGCTGAATGGTAGGTACTTACCATTTCATTTCATCTCCTTTATACATAGGAACTCTCTGAGATGAAGAACCTTGAGAACAAAGTGGTTGATTTGTCCAGGGATCCGAGACAATTCAGACCCTATTAATTTTTTAATAAATTATTGGTCAGTTAATGTACATATTATTTTGCTTTTCTACAAAATAGCCATAAAAGATGAAGCAGATTATGAAAATACATAAATGTGCAGTATTTTCCTTTAGGGTGGCCTTGTGTTTTGGAACAGTTCCTGGAATCAGGGCCCATTTTAATGTTTGAAAATGAGTTGCTATCAAATGGGTTATTTTATTTGGTATTGCTAACCACTGAAGTTGTAAGGAAAGGGAAATAGTTTTATAGTTTCTTCCTCCCACAGGTCATAATTTAGTTGTGGACATCAGGATGTTTTTCTTGGCTTATCTCATTCATGTAGTTTTTCTTGCACATCTGTTACATAAATTACTAAACTATTTCCTTGAAAAATTGCCAGTTTAAGTCACACTTAATAGTGATCAAGAGGTTGGTAACTGTTGGAAAAGAGAATTAAATGACAGACTTTGAGGGGCAGAAATCCAACTACCATCCTGGTTTAGGTATTTTTTTGTTTTGGATCAGTTCCTAAATTTTTTGAGGCATTGGAATAATTATGTGTGTCTTCTAGTGTTTCCCAAAAGACTTTAATGTGGACTATAACAATTAATGACTTTTTAACATAAAAAGGTATTTTAGTCACTACTTCCATAAGTTCTTATCTTTGAGGGATCAATTTATGTAAACATTCTAATCTGGTACATAGTTTGCCATGTGAAACTAAATTTGGAGTATTGACTTTTTTAAGACTTACTCATTTTATGTAACCTTTCCTGACCTCGAATTCTACATAACCATAAAATAATGATTTTCTGTGGTGTCTTTTCAGAAAAAGTTCATAAGACATTGGTTATGCTAGTTACATTTTAGGACAGCTTTACACTTAAGTGATGAATATATCAATTGTGAGAAATCTCAGAAACTTTAGATGTAAGTGGTTAGTTTTGGCTTATGTAAACTGATATTGAGTCAATACTGGAAATTCTCCTGGAATGTTAGGTAAACTTCCATAAGCAAGGGACCAAGTATTTATTTAAATGTACAATTTGAAATTGTATGGATTTGGAATGCTAGTTTGAAAGCTTAAAGTCTTTAAATGAAGATCTCATTTGGAGTACTGATGATCTTGTAATGGGTATATTTACAGATTAGAAGAGAAAATATGTCATGTCAGCTAATGTCAGTTACTGATAAAAGTTCTTAAATATTTTTTGCATTACACTTCCTACTATGTAACCATTCACCTTTCTAAAATGTCGATTTTTTTTTTTTTTTAAGATTTATTTTAGAGAGAGAGGGGGGCTTGGCCAGGGGGGAAGGGGTTCGTTGGGGAGCCAGGGAGAAGAAGAGAGAATCTCCAGTACACTTGAACTGAGTGCAGAGCCGACGGGGGCTCGATCCTAGGACCCCAAGACTGTGACCTGAGCCGAAACCAAGAATCAGATGCCCATTTGACCGAGCCACCCAGGCGCCCCTAAAATGTAGCAGATTCTTGATGTCTCTGTTGATTTTTGACTTTTTAAAATAAATTTAGACTTACTAACAGGGAATAATGTATAATTTTGTTATGATCCAAATCTGATTTACATCTGTGGGAACAAGTCACTTAGCTATAAGCCAGTCATTGGCATCCACAGGGCAGCTTGGTTTTGTTATGCTACAGCTCTGGGGCTGTTGTAACAATTTCTTTGTGAAAAACAGCTCAAGAAGGCCAGCCTCCAGTACTGTAGTGAATGTGGCAGAACCTAAGAAAATGATGAGTAACAGAAAATAGTAGTGTTACAAAGTGTATTTAGAGAGGAACACATTGGGTTTGATAGTACCTTGGATTGAAGACAATGAAATCTATATGGAAACAATAAAAAAATTATAAAAAGTGTTCTGCCATGCATAAGTTCCCTACCTAAGGATGAACTCTTGATGAATCTATTGGTTACCCTGTGTTGGGGAAGTATAATATGTACAGGATACTTTAAACTCTTGATCAAATCTGGGAGACTATCAGAAGCCTGTACAAACATTTGTGTTTTCATAATTTTGATGGTAAACAAAGGTCTTCAATTAATCGTCCACAAATGTTAGGTTTGTTCTTAGTCTTTTCTACCTGCAGAGTATGTTTAACATGTGTTAATTTGCTTCCAATTGTCCCCCCCAAAAAACATGAAAATATATTTTTATAGAATTTATCTTTCTACTTTATCTGTAAATAGTACGAACACAGTCTAAAAATTTGAGTTAAGATTATGAGAATATTGAGCTGTATCAATTAACAGTGTTCAGTAATAGGAAAACATCAAGAATGATTAAATTTTGTACTCCCAGTTCACCTCCATGATAGTACTGGACTGAGCTATTAACTGAAATTGAAGGCCAATCTCAATCAGAATGGATCAAAGAATTTGGTAGCAGAATGATGGAAGAATAGCATTTGGCTTAGAAAAGAGTTATGTATAGTCCTTAATTTTCTTACAACTTAAAACAATTAGAATTTCAGTTAGAATTACATCAGCTAGAGGTACTTTTCTATTGTCATGTGAGGAACACTTGAAGGTGTTTCTGAACATTAATACGTTTTCTGTGGTTTTCATGTCTTAGGCAGGCAGCTTGAGTTTGGATTTAAGCAGTTTTTCTGTCTGTACTATGTTTTTAAAATGTTCTGGGTGTCCAGTTATAGTGTCTAACTTGATCTTTGAGTATCCAGAATTACCTTAAAAAGAACTTTATTGAAGCTTTAAAAAGAACTATGGGACTCTTCTCCTCCCTCATTAAAGCCTGTCAGTAAACTGTTCTTTAGTATTTATTTGGTGTTAATTTTTTTTACTATGATAGCTGAAAGATGAGGTGTATTATTTCAGTGCAAGTTCTTCATGGTTATTTTAAAAAGCGGAGTTTCATGTTTCAGCATTTAGTATTTTAATGTCCCCTCTTGAAAAGTAAAGAGGAAAACAGAAGGTGCATAACCCAGCATAGTCCTCTGTGTAAATAGGTGAAGTCGTAAATAATATGCACATGAGCATCCCACATATTTATGATGTAAGTGGATTGAAATAGGGCATATGTTTTTTAAGTAACAAGGTTACTCTCCTGAAATCTTGCTACAGCAGAAGAATGGATAAGAGAGTCTCAGATTTTTGATGTCTTCAATTTCAGTTTTTCCCTATTTAAACTTTTTTTTTTTTTTTTTTTTTAACCTTGCTTAATTTTAAGATTGTGTTTCGGTCGGGGCACATTGGTTTCCTCCTTTCCATTTGAATACTTTGTATTTAAGATTTAGTAAAACCAAGGAAAATCCAAAAACCAAGTAATTTCTATGACTAAGAATATATTTCTTTAAAGATTAATTCAGCATTTAGTTCTGTTAGTAGCACAGTTTGTGATGTCATCTATTTTTTTTAAGATAGAGGAGGAGGGGCAGAGGGAGAGAGAGAATCTTAAGCAGGCTCCACCCTCAGCATGGAGCCTGATGGAGGGCTCCATCCCACCACCCTGAGATCATGACCTGAGCTAAAATCAAGAGTTGGATACTTAACCAGCTGGTCACCCAGAAACCCAGATACCATCTTACTATATTAACTAGCAAGCTTTTTCTTTTAGGTTATATGATACTACAATTCTCTAATTGGTAGGGCACTGAGGCATAATAGAACATGGGCTTTGGAATTAGAAAACCTAGCAGAGTTTGAACATCAGTTGTTTACTAATCATGTGATACTGAGTGAGTTTATTTAATTTCCTCTCTCTTAACTCATTTTTTCTATTTGGTAGAAGGGGCTGCTGCTGGTAATGACAGCATGGCAGCACTAGAGAGAAACTGGCCAGCATTAGGTTTGTTATATTTTTTCTTCTGTACTTTTGATATTTATTTTATTTTCTTCTGGTGTGGAGGGAGCACTATAGTTTATTCCTTGCATTAGCACTTTAGCTATTTTATATCTAAAATACTATATAATCAAATATAATAACATTTGCTTTAGCAACATGAATTTTTCTACTGAACCATTGCTTGTGTTGACATTTTTCATTGCTTTGTGTTTTATTTTCAGATCAAGAAAAGACTTTTTTTAATGGGTAGCAGATATCCAGCCAAGTAGATGAATCAGTTTTTCCACCTCCCTACACCATTTCTATGCAACCTCAGATTTCTGCTAACAATGAAAGTTATGGATTTGTTGAATTTAGGAGTTCTAGACTTCTTGGTTGTTGATCACAAATTTGATTCTGTTCGCGGGACTGTAATAACATGTTACTTGATTTTAAAATATGAGTATTGAACCTATAAAATGTTCGGCTTGCAAATTAGGGTAATGTTGTAAAGGCCATCCCCTGATGAAAAATGAATATCACATGGTCTCTTACTAAACTTATAGAGCAGGTATTCTTAAAACTATTGTCGTAATGTTTTGGCCAGAAGCTTTAAAAGAAAAAAAAAAAGAAAAAGGAACAAGCATTAAAAAAAAAAAAAAGGAACTTGTTACCTGAGAAAATTTTCTTTTTTGGTGTTCATTTTATGGGTGTTCTGTTATTTTAAAGTTATTGAAAGATGGAAACTTTACAGGGAGCATATGATAGTTTCACCTGTAATGTAAAAGTATCTTCTGAGATCTTTGTAACATTGAGAAAAAGAGGTGACTCTTAGATGTAAGTTTTAATGTTCAGGAACCATTCTTTCCTAAAAGAGTTTCTTAAGAACATGTTAATTTTAGTATTAGGTACTTAAATTGTTTCCTGTCGTTTTACACATATAGCACTTGGTATACATATTGTGGTGTATATACATATACTTTAGTTACTAGTTCGCTGCACTTACTAGCCTGATAAAAGAAGACTTTGGAAGTACAAATAATAGTATGGTCTACAATGATGCTTATTTGCCTAAAAAGAGTTAAAATGTTGCTAATGATGTTACATGTGCAGATGATACAGTACTGATGATAACAGTACTTTCTATTTTTAATGGCATTTAATACTTTTCCCTTGGTTACAGTATAATGTTCATGGGAGGAAATTCAGAAAATACAGGAAGGTATGAAGAAAAAAATACTATTACTTAAAACCATTACTTTGAAAGCTGTGTCTCTGTCTCTTGTTGCCTGGACTCTCTGTGTCTGTAAGTGTGGATGGACATACGCATGCATACAATAAAACACAGATTTAAAGGTCTAAAAGAAAATACTGCTAAATATTTTCCTGATCTCAGAGTGAAGTCTTTATAATAAGTTTAAAACAAAAAGAAGAAAACATTAAAAATATAACCCTATTTTTTAAAAAAGGAAGTAAAATTAAGGCAAGCTGGGAAAAATACTTCTTACTACATCAGTCTGTTTCAATTTCCTTATTCCTTTGTTAGCCTGTAGAACTGAATTATACCTAAGCTTTACCCTTTCTCTTGGTGTGTAGTTTTGTTTTAACAAAGCATGTTCTTGAACTTTTTGATAGGAAAAAACTATCAGTAAGGACTATTCAAAATTTTTCTTGTCAGTCATTAATGCAGATTAGAAGAAGCATTAACCATGTATAAGTAAAAGCCCCATTTTAGCTTTTACTTTCAACGAGTCTTGCCTCTAAAACCTGGACCCAAACTGTTATTAAAGAAAATACTTTGGTATTTTATCAGTAGTGGGTGGTGAAATAAACAGAAAATGAGGGATAAAGAGGAGAGCCAAAATGAACACTAATAATTTACAAAGTGAGTAATCAACCCTTGAGTAATTAACATTTGCTCTGTGGATACAGCCATAGAAGCATGTGTGCGGAATTTGAGGGCAGTAGCTTTCAGCATTCAGCATTATAGATCCAGTGAGTGAGTGGTGCTGGCTTGTCCAGGATTAAGTACTCTCACAGGAACTTCCCTAGTTCTGTCCTACCTATTGGGGTGTTGTGAGGAGCAAATGTAAAAGCACTATGGGCGCAATGAAGCCTTACTGATACAAGCAGTAATGATTTTAATTGTGGATTTTATCCTTGTACAAAGCAGTGGTTCAGTGTTGCTTTAAGGTAAAATCTTCAGAACATGAGCAGCTTCTTAAATTCTTCACGCTTTGGTTATTTCCTGGTAATTTCCTATAATTTTGTTTGTAGAACACATCCCAGACCTTTGTCTGAGTTTTGTGTGTGTGTTAAAAAACTGTTGGGAGAGCCCCCTCTAGTGTCTGAAGTATCCATTTTTAAAAGATTTTTGTCACTTACAGAAATTTAAGGAATTAAACTAGCTATTTTTCCTTTCACATCTGGACATAATTTCTTTTTTGGAGGGGGGCGAGGGAAGGGGTTATTTTCCTTTTTTAAAAAGATCACTGGAATTATGGGTAGGGTGTGGATTAAGGGCAGCAGAAAACATGGGAAAGGAAGGATCAAAATGCCATTTCTACCTTTTTAGAAGTAGTTATTTTTAAGTGAGCTGGAATAAGGCCAAACTATACAGTGTCATGTTGTTTTGTTTTAGTTTACATTTGTTTCTGAATTAGGTGCAGCTTAAAAATACTTTGTTTTGGAATTCTTTACGCCCATCAGATCTCAGAGATCTTTGCAGTTTCTGAAAGCAGCAGTTTCACTAGAAAAAATGGCTTTAAAATAGAGCCTGGTTTTCTTCATGAAAGTTGTTAACTTTGTTACTTTTTGTTATTATCGTTGCCATATCTTTTTGTGGATATACTTTGTAACTATATTGTAAGTGTTCTAATGCTAAGTTGTCATTTTACATAGTTCCCATTGTTTTTCAACCAAGGAAATAAGGCGATTCTTAAATTATTGGCTCTCTGCCACCTCTCCCTGTAAACACACAGCACTCAAACACACAGGCCTTCAGCTAAAATCTTGTGAAGGGTTAGAGAAACAGGACCTTTCTCATTTGACCCATGGGCTTTTGTAGCTTGAACAAGGAAAGTAGTGTTCTGAAAGCTACAGCATTTATGAAGGCTCTAGTAAAAATATTTCATGTGCATGGACTAGAGATTAACTCCTTTCATCTTGTTCTCTAGCAAATTAAACAATGCAAACAGATTTTAAGTGCATTCTTGGTAATGAAATGCTTGGGTGAATTATAATCCTAATTGCTATTGTTCATTCCCACAGCTGCATGTTGACACTTAAAACTGCCTAAGCCACACATTCTTCAGCCACTAGGATAAACAAAAGCATTTTGAAATCCATCATTTTGTGGCATATTAAATTGCAGATCTGTCATTGGCTGCCTTGATTTTATTTTGTTTCCATTGTTGAAGAAATTAGAAAAAAAAAGTTACTCCTTTGTATTTATACATAAAATTATTGTCAGTAGAATCATTACTGGGTTTTTATGAACATTCATTCATTAATTTTAAAGGAGGCATTGGAAGTTATGTCGCAGGGAAACAATTTGCATTTATGTTATCGAACTAGTTGATATTTTAGAGGCAGCTTTCTCCAAAATTTGAAAGAAAGTTATAGGATTTCACTTTTCTTCTTCAGTAGAACAGTATTCTGAATGTAGATCTAGAAGCTAGATTTATTCTGTGATTTGGCAAGTCATATTTGTATGTGTAATGGTTCCTTTCGAATTTGACCCAAAATCATTTATTTATCTCTTTCTTTAAAGGTAAAGAAAGAGAAATGTTTGCAATGAATTTAAAATTTATATTTCTTTATATTTGAGAAACAGGTTTGAATACCAGTTATAGTCAAAACTTCCTTACTTGAAAAAACAGAACCTTTTGATAACTGAAAAACCATAGAGCCAAAGTGGGGTATATGGAAGTAATAGTTATCAAATTCCGATTTTTCTGTTTCTGAGGCTTAATTTTAAGTGGAAGATTTGAATTACCATATCCATAGGCATCTATTAGAACAAGTGCTCAGTAATAATTGGAGCTTTAGATGTCAAATGGATACTACTACAAGTCACATTTTCACAGTATCTCTTTATTCCTCAGAATATCTGAATTTTTAAATCCATTTGAGTATGGAAATTCTGTTTTAATAGCCAAGTATTTTGCCATCTTGTATCTTAATTTTAAGGTACTCTTTAAAGTTAATTCTTTCTCATACAAATATTACTTAATATTTTGAAATCCTCCTAATAGGTAATTATTATCTATAATAATAATAGCAGCTAACCTGTATTGAGCAATTTCTGGGTGTCAGACACTGTGCTAATAGATACAATTTGAGGTGCTAGCCTTTGAAAGGTAGTGTTCTCCTTTCTTACTCCCATTTTGCACTGGCGGAAACTGAAATTAAGACAATTAGGATAATTTTGCCAAAAGTCACAGAGTAATTGGAGTCAGTTCTGACTCCTGGAACCCATGATCTTGACCACTGTTGAAAGTCTTAAGTGAAAATTGAATATGTTGTAATACAGTTTCCTGATGGAATATTATGTAGCCATCAAAAGTGAGGCTTGTGGTGACCAGTGACATAGAAAACATACAAGTGAAAAAAGACCAAGGGATTACAGTTAAATGTTCATATTTTTAGTGTTATCTTTGGTTTGTCATTGCTTTTTTTCTTAATGCAATATAAATAATGTTCTGCTCTTATATAATTTTGCTAATTTACAGAAATTCTGTAAAGAAACAAGAATGCATGTAAACCAGATCTGGTCAGAAAATGGACAACTTAGTTTTATAATAGACCCTAGCATGTTCAATTTCCTTTTTAATTTGACCCAAAGCCATTTTTTACTGGACTTATTCCAGCTCTAATGTAATCTCTCATTTGTATTCTGGAAGGCTAATGGAATAGTAAAATTTTCTTAAATATAACTTAAATGTGTTGTATAGCGTCCTCGAAGTAGCTTATGCACAAAAGATGTTTTCTTTCCCACCCTGTAGAGGTATCTCATTAAGACACCCAGTAGTGTCATTATTAAGTTTTCATGTGTTTCTCAGTTTTGATGCTAATCTTTGTGTGTATGTGCGTGCATTTTTTTTTCTCTGCAGCACCAATGTGGTTATGAATTATTCAGAGATCGAGTCTAAGGTTCGAGAAGCAACGAATGATGATCCTTGGGGACCTTCTGGGCAACTCATGGGAGAGATTGCCAAGTAAGTGATAATTTGACTCAGCAGTGCAGAAAGAATCCAACTATCTTTACATAGAAATATGAAATTTGCTTTCAGTTTTAAACAGTTTAGCTGCCAGATATAAATTTTGCATAATCATTCCGATATTAAAGGAGGAAGTTTTATGCAGAGTCCATTTCCCCTTAAAAATGAGCTCAAAAAAGTAAAAATTTTTAAATGAAGTTTAAAGACTTACTGTAGCTTTTCATAAAATTTTGACAAATGTGTATAAAATAACTTGAAATAAAGTTAGGAAAATTTTTTTTGATGAACATCTTGACCACTATCCTGGTAAGTAAAGGGCTTATAAAAGATGATATTAATTAGTGGAGTTTACATGTGTGCTACATATTATACAGACTGTGAGAAAAATATTTTTATGGAAGTATATCTAAATTTTTTGAATTAAGCTTATTAAATTTTTTAAGCTCTTTGGGAAAACACAGTAACTTGGAACAAGCCTGCCATCTACTGTCAAAATTAATATATTACAAAGTGTTGAGAAAGATTATTTTTTTTTCAGGGCTACATTTATGTATGAACAATTTCCAGAGCTTATGAACATGCTTTGGTCACGAATGTTAAAAGACAACAAAAAAAATTGGAGAAGAGTTTACAAGGTATGGACATCAGTTTGTTTTTATTATTTGACATGCTGAAAACAAATGCTTGAAATTTTAAGGTATACATACATAAGAGATCATGAAGGACACTAAGTCCTCAAATAGAATATTCTTAAACAGGTAAAAGAAGTAGATTTGCTACGGGTGTTGTTTTCTAGTCACCATAAACAACCATTCTGAATGTATAAAAATTAATACCTATAAATATTTTCATTTTATTAAAATTTTTCCTTCTGGAAATATATTTGTGCGTATCAAAGTAATGAATCTACAGTGGATGTATATTTAGTGGATGAGCAATTAAGATGAAAACCACAGTCTAATATGGTTTCTCATCTCTGCATAAAAATTTGCCTAATTTATAATAGTTTTTTTTTTTTAAAGATATTATTTATTTGACAGAGAGAGACACAGCGAGAGAGGAAACAGAAGCAAGGGGAGTGGGAGAGGGAGAAGCAGGCTTCCCGCCGAGCAGGGAGCCCAACGTGGGGCTCGATCCCAGGACCCTGGGATCATGACCTGAGCTGAAGGCAGACACAACGACTGAGTCTCCCAGGCGCCCCTAATTTATAATAATAACGCAGTGTTGTGCACCAGAAATATGTTAGTTTAAAATATAATTGGAAATTCTAAAACATATTAAAATTCTAACATTATAAATTTCCAAATACGTACTTTTTATCGGATTCCTTTCATTTAGTTCTGATTTCATCATATAATGTGGAATTCTAAAGATCGTCATCTGTTTTCCATACCCACAATATTTTCTTAATACTCAGAATTAAGTTTTTCTGTGCTTTCAAAATGGTATGTAGTATTTATATTTGAAACTTTAAAAGCAATATTTTGGCTTTCAGGATTGAAGAGCAGTGCTTTATTTAGTTCCATGTTTTTCATGTTATTCGTTTCTGAAAACATTCAGTGTCATTCCCTCAGTTTGTATATTTGTGATGAAATAGTTGATATTTCTATATGTGAGGTTTGTTCCAAGCAAAGTTAAGTTCAGAATGCATAATTCAGTGGTTTTTAGTGTATCCACAAAGTTGTGCAGCAGTCACTACTACCTAATATCAGAGTATTTTCATCACCCCAAAAAGAAACCCCATAAAATGTTTTTTTCTTTTATTTGTTGGCGACCAGTTTTTGAAACAAAAGTCACATCGTTAACTTCCAAATTTAATTTGATCCGTGGAAAATTCTGTGGGATCATATAGTTACCAAATAATTTGGTGAATTATTCTTGTTAAGCTGATATTTCAAATAGTTCACAGTTCTGTACTGCCCGTATGAAATGTAAAAATTGAGCCACTTTCTAAAAGCTTAGTGTTCATTTGTATCATACATTCAGATATTTCTTAACATCACAGAGCATTTTTTTAAATCTTTTGACACATGGTGTCCAGTAGACAGCTTGTAATTATTTACTGTGGTTACAAGAGGAATTTCAAATTGATAATATAAGTTTTAAACCATGTATTTAAAGTCCAGTGTCAGGTAAAGAAACTCTCTCTGGCTCTCCCTTCCCCCCACAAAGATTAATTTATTTGCTAATGTTGGAATTATTTTTTTAACCATTTACCAAAGCTCTACCGGAATTTATTTTGTTAAATCATTTGGTGCTTTGTATTTTTACAGTCATTGCTGCTTCTAGCTTACCTCATAAGGAATGGATCAGAGCGTGTTGTTACAAGTGCCAGAGAACACATTTATGATTTGCGATCCCTGGAAAATTACCACTTTGTAGGTGAGCAATAGAAAAACCTTATAAGCAAATTAAAACAGTAGTTGGAGTTGTCAGTCACCTGAACCAGCTTAGAAGCTTCTCCGCTCTAATTAGAATGTGACTATTGCTGGTTGTGTGACGAGTGCAGAATCCAAGACGTGGGGCCCTAGAGTATTAATTAGTGAAGACAAGAACTTGCAGAAAAGACTGGCTAATAACAACAGAACCAACACAACATGAGTGTTCGGGTTTATATTAAAATATGCACTGGAGACTGGTCCCCTGTGGTGTCCATAAAGGAATAGCTTTAATCATATGGGAAGAAAAGGTTAGAGCTCCAAAACACACACATCTGTTTGAAGCTGGGGTTTTTTTTTTTCCTCCCACCAAATAATATTTACTGTGGAAAGGCAGCAAGGCCAGAGTGTGTTTTGAATGTGAACAAGGATACAGAATAAACCACATTTCATTTTGTAGTGTACCCCAATTGAAAGCACTTTAAAAATTCAGTTTTTTAGCTGCACTAAATTCTGGTAATTAGTATTTCCAAACTTATATTGGGGAAACCAAAGCATTTGAGTATATTTTAGTCATTAAAATGTTAAAGTGGATCTTTTGTTGTTGTTGTTAAAATACTGTAGGAAAAGAAAACATTTATAGATATAAGTCTTTTTCATATGGTCATCATTAGTAATCTTTCATTGATCTTGCATACCACCAATATCTGTAGTCCTTGTTAATTCATCTTAACATGCTCTTAGAAGCCAGAATTGCATCTCAAGACTTAGAATTTGCCAATGAGAAAATGGCAAAATTCAATAGCACTATTTGCTTCTTCTTGTTAATTTTAAATATTGAAGTTGGTTTTTTTATGTTGAATTTTCGTGTCTGTTTTTTGTGTTAAAGGGTTTGATACTTATTAATTGAATTCTTAAGGTTTTGTTTCTCCCTTACCATCCTCACAGATGAGCATGGCAAGGATCAAGGTATAAATATTCGCCAGAAGGTGAAAGAATTGGTTGAATTTGCCCAGGATGACGACAGGCTTCGTGAAGAGCGAAAGAAAGCAAAGAAGAACAAAGACAAATATGTTGGGGTTTCCTCAGACAGTGTTGGAGGATTCAGATACAGTGAGTATCAAAGACAAACTGGCACCTAAGCATTCGTTTAGCTTCCTGGGTATATTTTAAGAATCACTGAGATACGAAAGACCAAAATTCCCCCTTCTCCCCCCAAAATAGAATATTAAAGTATACAAAGTACTCATTTTGGCTTCTATTACGTGGATATTAGGAATCTTCTTTTCTATTTTTTACTTTTGCGGGTTCAAGAATATGATTTTAACCATTAGTCGTTAAATGACTATGAACTTTAAACTGACACACAGAATAAAACTCTTCCCTCTTGGAATTACCATTTTTAAAAAGAAAAAAGGATTTCTCTACTTCACTGTTTGGAGCATAAAAATAAAAAGTTTGAAGAGCTTCATCTTCCTAATTTGAAACAAATTAGCTCTGTTTTGGGCCAAAAATAGGTAAGTTTCCTTATAAGTTAGTTTTGCCTCAGTCTCTTCCCTTAATTAAGCAATACTTTAATTTGACATAGAAAAAGGTGACTAACAATGCCATCAATTTTTCACCTAGGCCTATCACTTTCTTGTTCCTAACACATTTAAGAGCAGCTAGAACACTGATCGCTCATGTTTATTTTTAATGTAATAATATAGTTTCCCCAAAATAGATCACTAGGTACTAGGAAGAGGCACAGAAAATAAGAACTTTCTGTTACAGCATGTCCCTTTGGCCTCATTCTGTCTTCTGTAAGCTCTGACCATCCCCTGGTCATTTTGTGTATACACAGACAGGCTAGTGCTATGTATACTTAGCCACAGATTGGGATTTCCCAGCTCCCCCCAACCCATATCTTAGTTTTTTAATATTTGGATTACACTGGGATCTCAGAACTCCTGCATTGGAACCGTGTAAAAATTTTCTATTTCTTATCTTGTGATCATCTACAAAATAATATCTTCACTCCTTTGCTTCTTTGCTTCCTTGCTCTCAAAGAAAAAATACTATACTTAATTGCTAAAGGATGTTTTTAACAGGAAAATTCTTTTATGACTAAGCATCACAAAAAGTCAATTCTTGAATTGGGCAAAAATATTTCTCTTAAATCATGTAAATATGTTTTGGAGTTTTTATTTGTTTAGGGGAGTAACAAGTTTTTGGATTATTTGCCTAAGTAGTATTTTATTCTTTAGCTTTTTCAAAGTAGTTAGTGCAATTTAGTGTGTTTTTGAGGAGAAATTGCTATTTGCAATTCATTTCCTCGTTCTACTTGCTTGTAACCCTCTTTTAACCAGCACAATAATGTAATTAGATAAACTTATGAAATTAAGTTCTCAGACCCAGTCACAGTGAACTAATTACAACATCTGCAGTAGAGAGTTGAACATTTTATGTATTTGCATCACATTCTTTTAAAATTATTTGTGATGTTGCATATATTGTTCAAAGACTTAACTAATCAAGTTTAGCTATTTTATGTCTGTTCATTTTGACCTTAGATGGTGTCTTGCCAGTAATCCAGTATCTTTGACACCCATTTAGTAGGATATCCATCACACTAATCAGTTTTGTTTTCATCTGCTTTCATTTTTCCTATAAATTTGTCTTTTCAAAGTCTAGCTTATCACATTTTCATTGAAATGTACGTTCACCTTATTGGAAAACCATTCATTTTTGTAAAACCACCTGGTTAAAATTTTGTGATATTCTCTTTGAGTTGGTGGTCACTTTCAGATCTAGTGGACATATTTTAAAATCCTCTTAGAAAAAATTTGGCTTTGCAGTTTTAGCAGGCAGATCTGCAAAATGGTTTTATTTAGTCTCCAAAGGGCTTTTTTGCCACCAGAACTCATTCACAAAAGTTCAACACAAAGGCTTAGCCACCTTTTGATTATTTTGTTATTTCTCATTGCACTTTCCCTCTTCTCTCCCGCCTGCCTTAGTTTTCATTGTTTTCTTCTTTTTAACCTCATCTGATTTCTCTGTACCTTCTACTCTTGCCTTTTTGGTTGACTTTGGGTGTGGAAGTGGAGCGGTTTTGTTTAGTGTTTAGAATCCTTCTCTCTCCGTTAGGCTGCCAAGGTCAAGGTCTAAAACAAATTTTGACATTTTGGGGTTTTTGTTTACTGCCATGATCTATTCTTTTCATTCTCAAATTCCAACAGAGTCTCCCTAGGTTTTGCCATCCCGGCATATGTTTAGACTTGGTGTTTGAATAGATCATCACTGTTCTGAACTGCTTGAGCATATTTCATGATTGTGGTCTGTGTAGTTTTGGGTGGTTAGAATATTCTTCTCTTTTTATAATAATTAAAAGATGCTTTCCCATGCCATGAAATCCATTGAGTTATTTTTCTAGTTTGACACTTAAAGTATGACCGTAATTTTCAGCATATTTACAGCATTTCAGGACGTGTAGCATTCAGAGTACTGTCTCCTATAGTTGCTGTTTTTTAAGAGACTATTGCTGTCCAATATTTTTCTAATAATTGAAGAACCATTAAGAGACAGGAGTGAAATATAATGCATTATGTGACTTTTGTAAAAAAAATTTCCATTTCTCTTTGGCTTATATAGCCTGTGTTGGTTTTTGTGTTTTCCTTTACTCTTTTAAGAACTTCCTGATATGCTGTGCTGTGCATTAAGGTTGTGTAAGTTTTCATAAACAAAAGCTTTTGAATCTGCATTCCTGCCACTTAATGACTGGCACTACATGCTGTGCCTTGCTGTAATTGTGTTGATTCAGCACTGTGGGAGCTTTCTGTTTTCCTTTGAAAACTATTTTATTATGAGGAAAAGCTTCAGAAATAAGGACTGTAGACACCTTTTGAATTTAATGTCCTTAGAGTTGCTTTTCTTTTTAATGCTTTATATAGGTGAAAGATATGATCCTGAACCCAAATCAAAATGGGATGAAGAGTGGGATAAAAACAAGAGTGCTTTTCCATTCAGTGATAAATTAGGTGAACTGAGTGATAAAATTGGAAGCACAATTGATGACACCATCAGCAAGTTCCGGAGGAAAGATAGAGAAGACTCTCCAGAAAGATGCAGGTATTAACACTTTGTTTCCTGGGTCTCTTGAAAAGGGTGCTAAATTTTTGCAGCTGGGTTTTTGTTTATCTGAAGTTTAGCTTTTCTTTTTTCTTATTAGATTTTCTTTTCTTTTTTTTTTTTTTTAAGATTTTATTTATTTATTTGACAGAGATAGAGACAGCCAGCGAGAGAGGGAACACAAGCAGGGGGAGTGGGAGAGGAAGAAGCAGGCTCATAGCGGAGGAGCCTGATGTGGGGCTCGATCCCATAATGCCGGGATCACGCCCTGAGCCGAAGGCAGACGCCTAACCGCTGTGCCACCCAGGTGCCCCAATATTTTCTTTTTTAGAGCAGTTTTAGGTTCACAGAAAAATTGTACATAAAGTAACAGAGTTGCCATGTTAACCCCCCATCTTGCACATGGTCACGTGCACGCACGTGCGTGCACACACACGCGCACACGCACACACACACACAGTTTCTCCTGTTACTAACATCTTGTGTTAGTGTGGTACATTTATTAACAATTGAAAGCCAATATTGATATACTGTTCTTAACTAAAATCTGTTGTTTGCATTAGGGTTCACTATGTTGTGCAATTGAGAAATGCCTAATATCCACCATTATAGAACCATACAGGATAGTTGCACTGCTCTAAAAATGCCCTGTGTAAAAATGTGGAATGATTCATGAATTTGCATGTCATCCCTGCACAGGGGCCATGCTCATCTCTATATTGTTCCAGTTTTAGTGCATTTGTTGCTGATGTGAGCATTCTGCAGCTGTTTTTAAGATGCTCGGTCAAACGTTACTTTGTATCAATACAAAGTATTGATACACTTTCCGTGTTGTCTGTGTCCATTTATTTCTAAAGTTGATCACATTTTCTATGTTTTTATTCAGGCTATTTATTGAAAAAAAAATTTCCCAGTAAGAACTTTCGTAGCTCATTTTGTATTTGGGCATCAGATCACCCAGCCATCTAAGTTATTGCTAAGGGATAATGAAGTTTATTAATAACAAAATTAAGTTTAAACAAAAGTTAAAGGGTTTGAAATGTAACTCTTTCTGTGACATTTTATTATGATTTCATGGCAGTGTTACAGGAAAAAAAAACCCAAATGAATTTTTAATCTAAAATATTTTCGAGTGTAGATCTGTATTTTCATAAACTATATTTTCTGATGTTAGGGCATTTGTATTTTGTTATACGTAGAACAATACTTTAACTTTTCAGCATTCACTTTTTGTTCTTACCTACCAATATAGCTATAAGCTATATAAAAGTTAAAAGGACAATGTATATATTCGTAGCCCTTCATTTGCAAGGCAAGTTTTACAAGTTCTTTGTCATTTGTGCCTCAGAGTATTTCTATTAGATAGGCTAGATCAAGGATTTTACCCTTATTTTTTAGAAGTAAAACCTGATGCCTACTCAGGCTGTGTGGAACTTTCCTAAGGTAACAGTGATGGAGCTGTTCCTTCAAGTGAGTTCTTGTAATAAGTACCATCTCTCTCTCTTTTTTTTTTTTCCTAAAAAAAAAAAAAAATCTTAATAGTTTGGATTTAGGGGTCACTAAAAAGAAGTAAAAATAAAAATATAATTTTGAAACAATTTTAAAGTACTTTAGTGTCTTTGGTATGTTTCTGTATTTATTAAATTTCTAAAATGCTTGTCTTTTTCAAGACTCTTTCTAGAATATAATCTTTGAAGAGCCAAAATTTACTTTTCATACTTTAAATATATCTGTTTTACCACTACATTTTTAGCTCTTTGATACTGAAGAGTACGTACGTTACAATAAGCACTAAACTTGGGAAACTGTGCCTACTCAAATATTCTGTGAATATTCTATTTTTTCTCTCATTACTGTTCTCATGGCCTGTGTGTTTACGTTTTTAGTTTGGTTTAGAAAACATATGGGGCGCCTGGGTGGCACAGCGGTTAAGCGTCTGCCTTCGGCTCAGGGCGTGATCCTGGCGTTATGGGATCGAGCCCCATATCAGGTTCCTCTGCTGTGAGCCTGCTTCTTCCTCTCCCACTCCCCCTGCTTGTGTTCCCTCTCTCGCTGGCTGTCTCTATCTCTGTCAAATAAATAAATAAAATCTTTAAAAAAAAAAAAAAAGAAAGAAAACATAGTGGTCACATAATCTGTTGCCATCTCCTGAAGAGATGTGGAGCTTAGGTAGGTAGGCTGATTAGAGATCTATGTACATTCTTGTTTGTCGCTTTGCCCTGCCACCCTTAATTTTTCTTTCCTTGCTTTGCCTTTTTTTTTTTCCTGTTTTCTCCCTCAATTTTTTTTTTTTCAAATACTACCTCTATGACAGGTTCTGCTAGAGTTCCCAAATTGTTTATATATTCAGGTTTAAAAGAGTAAAAATAGAGTGTGTATTATTCATCATAGTATCTGAAGAGCACACCAGGCACGACTTTACCTCTTTGAGTATTTGTGAAAAAAAGAGTAGACTTTTAGACAAAGTTGCATGTGACCTCTGGCATGTTACCAAAATGTCAGACTTATTATTAGTCCATTATTAGAGTCAGGAATTCTTGAACATTGATCAGATATGAAGCTTCCATTTCATTGTGTGCTAGTTAGTTTTATATTCTCAACATATAAAGAAATTATCTTGCACTGAAATAAAATTGGACATCAGAAAGGTAAGAAATTTTAGTTTTACTTATAGGGCTGATGGGGGGAATCTTCAGGTCATCTGTTGCTGAGAAATTGGTAGGAGATAGGGCTTTTGAACACTTAATCGGAACCTGTAGATTCCCTAAAATGTTTGTAGATAAAATTACATTTAACCCTTTGCTCTATGTGAAAAGCTTTTCTTGATCCTTAATTTATAGAGGTTCCAAATTGATTTATATTTAAGTAGAAATTGCTTTAGATTTGTCTGGGGTAAATTAGTATGGTTTTAAGGAGAATTTTAAGTGTTTTATTTCAGAATATTTATAAATTAAACTACTCAAATTAAGTAATATAGGTAATGGAACATATTTCAGGTAATTTTTCTTTGTCCTGCTTGCACCAGGAGAAAAACCTCCATGCTTTATTACTGAAGAACAAATTAGTGCTGACGTTTTAAATTTGTGGCATATGAAAAACCTGGTTTTTTAAATTATTATACTATACTATATATTATTATACTTCTTTTGCCCTATTAAAAAAGGGAAAAATTGTTTTGAGTATGCCTAAAAAGGAATTATTTTGAAACATTTTAAATATACTTGTTTCCTGTAAAGCAATTTTCATAGTAAGGTAAAAGTTGATCTCCTTATACTATAGTAAAATAGCACACTGTTGTTGTAAAGTGCAATATTCCTATTGTTTTGCATTTACAGGGGAGCGTTTAATCATTTGAATTTAGTTAGGATAGTGTTGAAAATTTGTCCACCGAAATTTAATATTTTATTATGTATTTGTATGAGTATATGAGTCAGTGACAGAATTGTTAAATAGGACTATAGTTTGCACACAATCCATTTCAAGAAAATGGTCATCAAATGCAGATGTTCGAGTTCACAGGATCTCATCAGTTGATTCTGATACAATACTGCCATTTTATTTTTTAATTAAACTTCAGATCTGTAATACATAAACACTTGAATTACTTCAGACTTTTTTTGTTTGTACACATTTATGTAAATATGTTTTTGTAGCGGTGTTTTAGACTTACCTAGGGAATTGAGCGGGTTCCCATTTCCCCTCCCCATCACATACATATCATTATTCAGATAGCTTAGATAACATTCTGTTGATCCCTGTCAAATAGAGTATGGAATTTTGGAGTTACTGCATTTGAAATTCTTTAGCTCAAATCACTGAGGGCTCCATTTAAAAATAATCCCTACTCTTATTATTTTGCTTCATTTTTAATATCTTTTAGCGACAGTGATGAGGAAAAGAAAGCAAGAAGAGGCAGATCTCCCAAAGGTGAATTCAAAGATGAAGAGGAGACTGTGACGACAAAGCATATCCATATCACACAGGCCACAGAGACCACCACAACCAGACACAAGCGCACAGCGAATCCTTCCAAAACCATTGATCTTGGAGCAGCGGCACATTATACAGGGGACAAAGCAAGTCCAGATCAGAATGCTTCAACTCATACACCTCAGTCTTCACTTAAGGTGAGAAAGGCATGAGTTTGCACACACTACACAGTTTTATTCTTATAGATTACTTCTAGAATTACTGCATTAATAGGGTTGGGCATTCCTAGGCAATCATATTAATTATAGATCGTCTGGCTTGTGTTACTCAGAGTCATTAATAATCAGAAATCTCTTTGGGGGAAGAAACCTGTCCAGTTGCTGTATGATCACGTATGCACTTTCTTTGAAAGTAGAAATGACACTTTGGGTTCGTTTGGGAAGGGTGGCGAATCAGAGTATAGTGCATTTGTTTCCTTCTAGACACCATCACTGGTTGCCAAACACAGTGAGATTCACTAAAGAAAACAGAGGAGTATTTAGAAGTAAGAAATGACAAAAGAGGACCAACTAGATACATAGGGGAAATGGTCTCATTTTTATATAGAGATGTTGCCTGTGAAGGGAGGATCATTTGCTTGGTGGTCACTACTGATCAGTAGCACTGCCTTCTTCATTTGTTTTTCATTCACCCATGGAAGTGAAATCCACCTACTAGATACCTGGCCACAAGCTAGTATTTTGTCAGTCTCCCCCCGCCTAGTGTTTACCCAGCTTGTGTCTTTCCATGAGAAGTAGCAAAAGGCTAGGGAAAACATTTTTCTAATGTATCCTGCAGGTTGTAGTTAACTCTAAAAATAAAGCTAGTCGTACTTAGTGGCAAGAACAAGTTCTCTGTCAAGTTTTGCCAAGTATCTTCTGTGTATAATTGCACCTATGTTTTTAGTTTTGATGAAAACCTCAATTAAAACTCAACTCTAATTGTAGTTAAAGAGGGGAAATGGCTCTGTTAGTTCTTTGTGGTCTTAGATTTCCCCTGCTATAGATACAGTTAGCTTACTAACGGCTGTACTGGATCTGGTAGATAGTCATAATTAAAACCTGAATACATATGGCTGTTATAGGGACAATTCATGTACGGTTGCACAAGGAAAATCATCCAAACTGTATAACTTAACAATAAAATATTTGTATCTTAAGAGATTTTAAATATCAGTTTGTAATATAGCCTAAATATATGTCATTCTGCCATAAGTATTTCACATTTACAGTGTAAGCTTTGTGATTTTTTTTTTTTTAACCACAAAAATAAAGTCTAGAAGGCTAGAGTTTTTGGAAAATTACTCAACTGCTTGCATCTCTTTCAATCTCAAGGCCTTTTTGAACCAGCATATAGTATTTTAATCTCCAAGGCTCAAATTAACATGCTTTAGGAACATACAGGACATTTGCATCAAGGTACTTAGGACCATAGGGAAGAGAAAAAATCATATTATAAACTCCAGCCCCACATTTTAGTTTGGGAACTAAATGTGAAGCAATTAGATGTGAAGGTAAATCAAACAACATAGAGTGACTTATGTGGTATACAGATAGTTATCAAAGAATCCTAGAATCATAAAATCGTAGAATTTTAGAGCTGGATAGGATCTTGGTCTCTAATCCAGTGGATCTCAGACCTTCTTATGGGATTCTCGAGGGAATTCTCAAGGGAGCTTTGTCAGACTTGTATAGGCCAAGATCCCACGCTGGGCAGTTGTGACTCAATATGTTGTGATGGGCTGGGGCATAAGTATTTTTTAGTGCTTCTCAAATGCTTCTGATATATAGCATTAAGATTTGAGTGGGATCTGGAAGGTATGTTTTCCAGAGTGAAATGCAGTAGGAAAAGAAATGAGTTAGGGAAAGCAGTGTAGATGATGTTAGGGATTTTACAGTGCTAGGAATAGAATTACTTAAAAATAACTATCTCCATAAGACTTCAAGGTCACTTCTCTTTTTTCAGAAAACTAAATGTACCCTTATTAAGATGTTACAGTATTTGTGTCTAAGTTGAGAATCAGAGATGACTAGAGCAGGTTTAGGAAAAATAGTAGAAATTTGTTTTCGAAGCATATTAAGTTCTGTGTGTGTTTTCAGACTTCAGTGCCTAGCAGCAAGTCATCTGGTGACCTTGTTGATCTGTTTGATGGCACTAGCCAATCGACAGGTAAGCTTTCACATTGGCTTTTTTCTTTTTAGTAACCCTGATTTCAGAGTAATTTTTCAAAATGCCAAATAAAGGATAGAATGAAAAATAATTTTTTTTGCATTGCATTTATTTTTAATGCGAAATTAGCCTTGAGTATTATTTGGGAAAAGATGTTTAATTCCCTAACGTAAAGAGGAGTGCTTAAATATTTGACCAATGATTCAGTAATATCTCTCTGTCTCTTTAATTTCTTAGTGCTGAACGGGGTCCTTTGCTTTCTCTATAAGCAAAATGTACTGCTCTGCCCATTTTACTGTCTTTCCTTAAATCTTAATTCTGGCTCTCAGCATCAGCTGTAGTAGAGTTCATTTAAACTTTTTACTCAACTATTCAAGTATTTATTGACCCAGACACTGGTCTGCGTGCTTGCGATATAATGCTTAGTGAAACAAAGTTCTTGCCCTCCTGGGAAGGTCAGGTGGAAGAAGTAATCATTAATCAAAGAGTCACAAATAGTTACCTAGTTATAAACATGCTGAGAGCTTTGGAGGAAAGGGGCATCCTATGAAAGTAAGTAATCACCTACCTGACATATTTTAAGGAGGCCATAGCAAAACAGTAGTCTCTTTATTTACCAAGATTTTCTTAGAGATAGGATTAATGATTTCTTCAGTTAGCTTTTCAGTACAAGCCAGATTTGATTTGAATAAGTCCCTATATATTGTTTTAAACAAAATTGGCATTTTGGGTTTCATTTGATGATTATGGGGTTCTAATAAAGTCCTGTGCTACAACAGCTTAAGAAATACAACTTCTGTTTAAGATGATCTTTCCCAACCTGTTTAAAGTTTATTTCGCATTAAAATGTAGATGGCAGGATTGGTGTATAAGTAATGTGCAAAGTAAATCTGTTGTTCTCGATGTTTGTAGTGATTTTTCAAAAGCGAATTGTTTTAAAATTTACATTAGTGCTTAAATAGAAGTCTGTGATGGAAATTACTTTTCATTGATAGTTTAGTACATGTAATTAATAGAAAGTCTTCTCTTATTTTCTCCTCCTCCTTGCCCACTGTCCTAAAATTCCTGGACTGGAATTGAACTTCATGGGGCATCTGGTTCCAACCAAGTTTCTGAGCTTCTTTAGTTCCTGTTCCCTTTTTTCTATAACTCTTAACTGTTCCTAAAATTATTCTATAAACTCCATTGAACTGTCATGCCCAAGGTTACAAACAACTATGTCAGATGTTTAACAGTTTATGTGGTGTCTTTTTATATGTTTAAAATCTTAACTGTGGGGGCGTCTGGCTGGCTCAGTTGGTTAAGCATCTGCCTTCAGCTCCTCAGGCCATGCTCTCAGGGTCCTGGGGTCAAGCCCTGCATCTCCCTGCTTCTCCCTGTCCCTCTGCATCCTGCTCCCTCTGGTTGTGCTCTTTCTCTCTGTGTCAAATAAATCTTTAAAAGAAATAAAATAATCTAAACTGTAGTATTAACTGTTAGTGTGTAGTCATATGATACAGACATAGTGTCACAGAATATCAACTATTTTGGACTTCCTGGCATGAAATATTAAGGAGCCCCTTTCATGCGTCTAGAAAGTTTTAATGGAGCGATCAGAGAAGAATTAACTAGGAAGGTCAGATGAGTGATGTAACTTTTTTCCTCAGTGATACCAGGATTGCTTTGAACAGAGAGAATTATTAAATACCAACATGATTCCTTTGCTTGGCAAGAAACCATTGACTGCTTTTTCTTCTCCAGTGCAAACAGTAGATTGACTAATTAAATAGAAGTAGCAATTAATATTAATGTAGCAATTGAGACAAAGTCTGAATGAAATCTGGGAAGTTTCTTAATGTTTGTTTTATCATAATATTCTCTAAAAACAACTGAATATGGGTCTACATCAGAATTATTTTTTAAAGTTATCTTCTGTTTGAAACAGTATGCTTACCCAGTTTGTGTAGAACCCCCTCCAATCAGTACATAAATTTTCTTACCCCAAATCTCTACTTAAATACTTTAAGTAATATATTTCAAATTGATTTTAGCAGTGGAAAAAAATATTGGCTATTAAATCTTTAGCACCTACACATGAAAACGTCTAAGAATCTACCGTATTAAGCATTGCTGTTTGGTATGCCGTTGGGCGTCATTTACACATGTGCCTGTGCTTACAGTATTACCGTCATCCAAGTAATACGGGCATGAACTGTAAACCTAAGCAGATACGGCAGCATCTGTACCTCTCACCAGAAAAATACGTCCTATGAGAATATGCTCAGATTTTCTTTTCTTTTTTTTATATGTTGCTACATCCTTTTTGTTAACATCTTCAAAAGTATGTATGGTAAAATCATTGGAGAATATCTACCAAGCTTTAAAATGTGCATGTGAAACCCATTCACCAAGAATCCCATCACCACGATGATGTTCTTTTTAAAAATCTATACTCTGTATGGTGACTAACATAATATAATAAAAAAATATTATTGTAATAAAAAAAATCTATAAGGATATTGTGGTGGCTTTTACATATAGTATATTTCTAAGTAAACATTTTAAAAAAGGAATTAACTTTACAGTATTTAGAAAATAAGCCAGTTAAAACTAGAATGCCAAAAACATCCCACTTCATTTTTTACTGTATCTCACATTTATAAAAGTCCTCATTGTCTCCTTTGTCCCTTTTTAATTAAGGAATTTAGGTCTTGATTGTCATACTATTCCGTAAGTTACCTCTAGTACAATAAATGAGGTTGAAGAGAGAATACACCATTGTCAGTACAAATAGAGGGCCATTACATGACTTGCAATATGTTTTGGATTCTTTTTTTTTCTTAGTTTAAAAATTGTTATAAAGATTAAGGTATGTCAAATCCAAAATGTTGATTACATTTCTGTTTGAACCTATTGCCTTGTACCCAGTAATCACAAAAATTACTTGAGGATATTTGCATGAATATGAACCATGTTGTTACATATTCGGTGCACTGACTTGTATGTTACAATTGCCATGGGGTTGTCTCTAGTTTAAGCCAAGTTTACTAAAAATAATTTTTTTAACATATTCTCTTCACTAATTAAAAGTGCATGCTCATTTTAGAAATTTGACGGAAAACAAGTAATTCACCGTGACTTGGATGCATAATAATTTGGGTGAATACTCTTTTTTTTTTTAAGTACATTTTCTATATATTCACTCAATATGTTAAACATTTATTACATGGCAGATCTTTTTCAGGCTTTTGATAAAGCTTTTATTTTTCTGTTCTCATGACCATTTCCCTGTGATCATTGGTATTCTTTTATGGACTTGTAATTGCTTTATATCTTAACGATGTATGGGTATGCTGTAATTTATTTAACCAGACAAGCTCCTATTTTTTGGGTGTTAGGTTTTGTTTTGTTTTGTTTTCCAAATTTTTCTCTATTACAGTAGTGGAGTAGCATCTTTCAAAAGCATCCAGTTTGGTAAGGAGAAAATAGTATTTCATTTTATTTTGCATTCGTTTGATGCCTGAGTTTGAATACTTTTCATGTGCTTATTGGGCAGTTATAAGTTGTCTTTTCATGTTCCTTTGTCCATTTCTTTTAGTGGGGGTATTCATCCTTAGTGTTTTAAATATAAACTTTATATATATATATATTAACCTTTGTCATACATTTTTTTGTGTTTTGTCAGTTCTTTTAATTTTATATTTATTAGAATTCTTGCACAAGTTCATTTTTTATAATGTAATCTAGATGAAATTCTTTGTTGAAGAAAATTTTCATTTGAAGTTTAAACACTGTCTGGTTCAGCTTTTTCCTGTTCACAGTATTGCTTTGGAAAATACATGTTCCCAGCTGGTGATTGTAAATAACCTCCTTACTATCCTGAAAAGGCAGATGGAAATGGTTCATTTATAATGACAGCTCTCATGTGGGAATCTTGAAGGATAGCTCTTGTTGTGAAATTTAGCAATCTTCCACATGCAGCAATTTTTGGTACACTCTTTTATTTAAATTCCCTTAGATAGAAGTTATCTGGGAAATGCTGCAGTATAGAAAATTTCTGTTGAATTTAAGCATTGGTATGAATAACATCACACAGGTAAAGATAGTCCCTCCTAGGAGAAAGAAACTTTTCCTAAAAGAAACAGATTTTAAAATATTGAGATATTTTGAGGTCGTTTTCAGAGCTGAAGATCACATTGTGTAAAACCCAAGGAGAAGCATAATCTGTGGCACTTCAAAAGATTAGAGAAAACTTAAGTCCTTTTCAAGAAAAGGTGGCTTCTATACTTACGTGTGTTGCCATTCTTTACTTGCAGTATGCTTAAATTGGTTATGTTGAAATCCAACTCCCTATAGTATGGATGGAGAGGTATAATAATTGCTGTAGATAAGTTATGAATACAAAATAATTTTAGTTCAGATGTTAGAAGGTAAAGCAGTGGACTAACAAAGTAGGTGATTATCTGAAATACTAAATCAGGATATGACAAAAATAAAATATCTTACCCTGTTTGAAGTTATGATCCTGTAGTATTCAAGTGCCTTTTTCTGCATCATGCACTTTCTTTGTAGCCCAGACTGGATAAGATTTGAAAATTCCTCACTTGTTTAGCATAAAAAATTACATATTGATGTTTATTCACTGCTGGATGAAGCAAATAAAAATAATTCCTAATTTTCAAATCCCTTAATGTTCTAGCAAATGATTAACTGTCATTCTGTTACCTAACAGTATACTTTGATCAATATTTTTAACATGAAGGAACAATACAGAAGACAAATTTATGAATATAAAGCAGCAACTATTTGCAATTTTCATTTCCCTGCTAGTTTTTATTAATATATATACTTGTTTATATAGTTTAAAAATGTAGCTCATTGTTCTGTTTATGCCCCTCACCACATTTTATCATGATTATGTATCTTTGAAGAAGAGAAAAACGAATCACTGTGATATTATACTTTGGATAAAGCAAAAGTAGCCAGATGAGCTATATTGTTGGTAGGAGTTGAGAACCTTGGCCTTGGTGGGAGTTAGTTCATGGTGGGTGAGGTTATATGTGAATATGTGCCTCTGTAATGAGGTAAAGAAATAGGAAATTTGTTATGCTTGCCGATAGTTGACTACAGTAAATGTGCATTATGCTTGCTGATAGTTGACTACAGTAAATGTGCATTAAAAAGAAATACCAAGTACACATGTATCAGAAACTGATTTGTTCCTTTTATTACTGCTGGCCATTTATTAAGAAGGGAAGATGGTTCTAGTTTAATTAACCCAGTTGAGTGTAGCAGATGGGGCAGAATGTCTTACAGCGATAAGACAATTCAGAAATGGCACCAGATGTTGGAATCTGTCCCTGGTGGTATTTGAGTGCAGCCCAGATGTTCCAGTCCCACCTGGCTAGTTTCTAAGCACTGCAGGCTAAGCAGCTGTGATGTAACCTATATAATGTTCGCATAACACTAAAAACACCATAATTGAACTGCTGCTCTAAACTTCTAAGGTTGTGACTCTTAAGAGTGAAATCTTTAAGGACAAAGAAAAATAAGGACAGCTATTTAAGGTTTTAGATCTTTTGGCTATTGCTATTTCATTGATAACTGAATTGGACAGAAATGGAATATTAAAATTCAGTATAATATTGTTCAAATTGTAGGTAAAAGTAAATATTCTTACCCGAGTAATGTTTACAAATAAAAATTTGTATGCGAATGTGCTGTTAACGCACAGAGATTGATTTGCAGCCTTTGGATCTCACCTCTTTAAAAACACCAGTCTAGAAGTAGCAAAAGGCTGTTATTTTTTCATGTATTAAAAATGTAAGTATTTGCCTGTTCGTGGAGTAGACAATAGAAAACAAATAGTCCTCCAAAATGATTGCATTCATTTTTTCCTATGTAGCTATTAAAACTGATATTTATGCAAATCAACCTCAAAAATGTTTCCCTTTTTATTTAAAAAAATTTCAAACCTATAGAAACTCTGCCACATTTTCTTCATCTGTCTCTAGATCATTTTTATTGTTTATTATATCCCGTTTGTTTATAGTGTACCATTTGAGAGAAAATTGGAAGTACCAGGCCATTTTGCCCCCAAAATACTTAAGCATATATCTTCTTAAAACAGGGATATTCTCCTTTATAATCACAATATAATTACCATACTTGGGAAATTTATACAGACCATTTTCAGATTTCCCTGATGTCTCAGTTATGTCATTTCAGGATAGCGCTTTTATAAAAAAATCCAGAATCCAGTCAGAGATCATACATTTCATTTACTTGTCATGTTTCTTTAGGCTCCTTTAATCTGTAGCAGCCCCAGTCTTCTTTGTCTTTTATGATGTTGACATTTTCTGAAGAGTCTGGAGAGTTGTTTTGCAAAGTGTCCCTCAGTTTGTAATTTGTCTGATTCATTCCTCGTGATTACATTGCGGTTAAATATTTTTGGCTGGAATTCTTAACACAGGTGATTATCTCCTTTTCAATCCCTTGCATTAAAGGGCCCCTGAATACTATTTTGTCTGGTTATTAGTGGCATTAAATTTGATCAGTTGTGTAGGTTGATATCTATTCAGTTTGTCCATTATATAAGTAGCTTCATATCCTTTGTATTTACTAAGTAATCTGTGGGGTGATAGTTGGTGATTATGTGACTGTCTCATTCTCTAGCAACATTTTACCCAGGTTGTAGCATCCACCAAAGATTCTTATAAAGAGCATAATTGACTGGATAAACCACAGGGTCCACACTGTGTTCAGGCAATGTAAGTGAGGGATAACTTTAACCACAAATGTATTGTCACTTACTTACAAGATAAAGCACTGAGGAATGTAAGAGTTTGTGGTAGCTTAAAAGAAACATGGTGGCATGAAAACCTAGATCAACAAACTAGCTTCTGTGATGGGTCTGGAGCCTCTAATATTAGGTAATTTTTAAGTGTGCTGCTAAAATGGCTTCCTGAAATTGCTGTCGGTTCTGTGGTTTTAACAGTTTAACTTTTCTTCATGCTTAATTTCTAGGAGGATCAGCTGATTTATTTGGAGGATTTGCTGACTTTGGCTCAGCTGCTGCATCAGGCAATTTCCCTTCCCAAGGTATGATACAATTGGATTGGCCAGAAATCGAGGGGCAGTGAAAAGGTTATCAAGACCCAACAATTCCTTCTCTACCAAATAAGCTGCTTTTTTTTTTTTTTTTTTTTTTTTAAGATTTTATTTATTTGACAGAGATAGTCAGCGAGAGAGGGAACACAAGCAGGGGAAGAAGCAGGCTCATAGCAGAAGAGCCTGATGTGGGGCTCGATCCCAGATCGCCAGGATCACGCCCTGAGCCGAAGGCAGACGCTTAACCACTGTGCCACCCAGGCACCCCCCAAATAAGCTGCTTTTTGATGTCTTACTCCTTGTAGTATTTATAATTCCTGAGTCTTTGAGAATTTATTCACAAAGGTATTTTGTTGCGTCAGTGTCTTAAAGACATTAAAGAATTAATTAATTAATTAAGTTGCAAACTACTCAGTCAGGCACACCTAAATAAAATTGGCACACCTAAATAAAATTGCCCTTATTTATAAGCGACTCTTGTTTAGGTTGTTTTTTTTTTTTTTTTTTTGCGGGGGCGGGAACAGCATGGTGGGGAGTGTAAGTATAATCTCAGTTTAGCAGGAAGAATATTATGGTTTATGTTTCGCCTATGTGATAGGATCCCAAGGACATTGGGATTGGGCAGACTATCTTAATAAAATTCATTTCTTTGTAATTTAGATATAGTAAGAGCATTTCTATAAAAAATAACTGAACTTCATTTTAACACATCCTCAAATAACACATCCTCAGGTAAAACTTTCCTTCCATATTAGATTAGAAATTTTAAAATGCCCTCGATTTATTGTGATCATTTTGCAGTATATGCAGATACCAAATCTTTAGTTGTGTACTTGGAACTAACAATATAGGTTTAAACATCAAGGATTGAGGTGAAGCATTTGTCTTTTTTCCCTTTCTTTATGAATATTTTTACCTTACTGCCTCTGCCATATAGTATGGTAGCTGTTTAACTTTGGAAAAGCTGCTGAGCCTCCAACTTTCTAAAATCGGGAACACCGTTTGACATGGTTCTTTATAAGGATATAAAGTAATGTCTATAGAAGTGTATGGAATAGGGACTAAGCTTGTTATGAAGTGTCCTTTCTTCTTTAAGTTGTAAAGGAGTCGGCTATAGTGGTTTTTTGTATAAAATCTTGTCACTCTGAAGTTTGAGAGATAATATGAAGATTAAGTTATAAATTTTAAACATGAGGTGAGGCAGGGAGAAAAGGTATAATTTAGCTAAATTAGTCTAATTTCAAGTAGAGTTATCGCCATTAGATTAATTGAACTAAAATTTCTATTTAGAAATGTCTGATTTAGTTTTGTGAGGATTTAGGAAGAAAGATACAGAGGCTTTAGGGGTGCCTGGTTGGTTCAGTTGTTAAGCATCTGCCTTCGGCTCAGGGCGTGACCCCGGCATTCTGGGATCAATCCCCACATCAGGCTCCTCTGCTGGGAGCCTGCTTCTTCCTCTCCCACCCCCCTGCTTCTGTTTCCTCTCTCGCTGGCTGTCTCTCTCTCTGTCAAATAAATAAATAAAATCTTTTTTTTAAAAAGTATTAAAAAAAGAAAGATACAAAGGCTTTAATCATCTGGGGTTATTTTAATAGCCTACTTGTATATCTGAGTATTTCCCAGAAACCAGAATTGTGGAGTAATTAACTTCATTTTAGAAGTGTGGTTATGTTTTCTAAGGGTTAATACCTTACTTTAGGCAAATCAAGTGGAAGATAAACATTGCCCTAATTTTACAGACTGCCTGTAAAATTCTCAAAGTTTTTATGTATGCAAACTTGCCTACTATGCAAATAATTGGAATATCTTAATGTTGCTAATTGATACATCTCTTCATCTGTATGCGTGTGATTAATATAACCTGATCACCATTACGCAAGGGGCTAAAACTGTTGCAACAATGATTAATCATTAATATATGCCCCACTAGAAATCTTTTCCTCCTATGATTAATCATCTCAGATAAAGTTTTCAGATGGGGCAACACATTTTGCCCCAGTTTCCATTCTTACTCTGTTTTATAGATCAAGCATATAGGAAATTGGCATAAAGTTTACCTTTATCCAGCAAGTCTTTCTTAAATTAATTTGAATTGTTTAATATATTGAACTAATTGTAAAACTCTTAAATCCGTCTTTTTTGTAAAGAAGATCAAAGACATATTTTAGTAAAACCCTAATGAATATTAGACCCGTTCTTGTATTAAATTGTTGGTAGAGAGTGGGTTTGTTAAGTGAATTATTTTTTTTTGAAGGATCTCACATTTTAATATGGTAATAGAGAAATATAATTTTAAAGACTTAATGTTATTGTTCTCTTTAGATAGTTAGCATAATGAGACACAGTATTGGAGTGGTTGGTTACCTTTTAGGCTAGACAAAATGTATTTCCAAGTTTTAAGTGAACGTGGAGTACAAAGAGATGGTGTTAATTAACTTGAAAATATATACTGTTCTCTTTCAGATGACAGTTTATGTGTAGCTCTTTGTTCACCTTCGCTTTTTCAACTTCCATTAATTCATATTTATGTATTTTTCCCTTTCTTAAAGAAAGATTTGTTTACTTAGAGTCATGCATAGCCTAAAGAATTTTTCTTCAGTACCAATTGCCTTTGTATTTATTGTGTTCCAAATAGTATATGTTTTAGAAGCTTGACCTACACTGTTTTATGGCATACCTAAAGGAAAGAGAATGTGGTGCTTTTGGTCCTCCCCTGCATTTTCACAGTTAATCCATAGTAACAATAATAAACCCTAAATGGCACTTATGTATTAAATTAATGCTCACACAAAAAAATACTTAATCTTCACAACTTAGATTTTTCAAAAAGTGAGATAGAGAGAGGGTTATGTAGCTTTCTTAGGGTCAATTATCTAGTAGTAACAAAATCCATGCTATTAAACACTATGGTCCATTAATTAACCTATTATCAATTTTTATATTACTGAATGCATTAAGTCTTAAACTTGTTATAATTATCTCTAAATGTAATGATAAGAATTCCCCCCCCTTTTTTAATATTAGCATTGAGTTCCCCTCTTTACCCCGCTTTTTATTTAAATAACTAAATTGAACAGTCCCATTTGAAGCAAGCACAGTACAAAGGTTATGCCATGGCAATCTACAGCCCTTGTGTGGTCAATGAAAGCATGACCAAAAGGGTAAGAACTTCTTATGGAAATTTACTAACCTTACTCTTCATTTTACTGAATGTTTTTTCCCATGCTTTTCTATTTTGTTTCTTTATGAATTTAATCTCATGAATTTGGGGTTTTATTTACATGAGACCATATAAATCATGGTTTGATTTCTCTTTGAACCTTTCCAAATAATGAATGGATGAAATGAGTTGAATTCTCTGATTTTATTGAGTGACTCCTCATGTGAGGATTCTCTATCTCCCAACAAAAAGTTTAACCAGTTAAGTTTTCTTGCTTTTCAGGGTCTTAGGCTAATTCATGTTTGTTTAGCTGGCAGCATATTTGATGATATGCAGACTTAAGTTAAAGGAAAGTTTTGATTGTAATTTCTGTGTATCACCTCAGACCTGCTAAGAGGTGGATTTTACTTTATATGTGGATTTTTTTTTCTTTTGCCACCTTGTTAACATTTGTGGAATATTCATGAGAAAAATAATGTCCAGATGGAGATGGTACCTGCAGGTGTTAATCTTGATGGACACAGATCAGCTCTAATTTGTTTCAGTTCATAGGTTGTTATTTTGTTCTGCAGATTTCAGAAAGTTTCTTACCCTTATTGTTCCTTCTTAGTTACAGCAACAAGTGGGAATGGAGACTTTGGTGACTGGAGTGCCTTCAACCAAGCCCCATCAGGCCCTGGTGCCTCCAGTGGTGAGCTCTTTGGCGGTGCCTCACAGCCAGCTGTAGAACTTGTCAGTGGCTCACAATCAGCTTTAGGCCCACCTCCAGCTGCCTCAAATTCTTCGGACCTATTTGATCTTATGGGCTCATCCCAGGCAACCATGACATCTTCCCAGAGTATGAATTTCTCTATGATGAGCACTAATACTGTAGGCCTGGGGTTGCCCATGTCAAGATCACAGGTAAGTTGTCTGCCTCCCTTGGAAACTTCGATTCCTAATCTTTGAGATTCTGTAACTAACATAATGGTAGACTAGCATGAGACAGAAAAATAAGCCATACATAGATTGTTTTTGCACATTGCGTTTACCTTACACTCTTTCCCCTGGTAGTCATTTGGGTTCTAGAGAGCAAGGCCTTCTCGCCCATCTTGGAGTCCATGCAAAGCCAATCATGATGCATTGCGCAGAGGAGACACTTAATAAAAATTTAGTGAATTCATAAGCAATTTGGTATTTAGTAGTTTAAAAAAATCTGTTTTTAAGAAGGAATAGAGATTATTGCTTCACCCGTGGCCTATATTCACTTAGTAAAATCTCTGATCCTCAAAGAAATGTCACTTACTGGTTGCAAGCAGTCATTACCAGTATATAAGATCATTCTCTAAAATGACAAATGCTCTTCCTTATTTTGGGCCTGCTCTATCTACATTATGTAATTTTTATATAGGCTCTTCTATCAATTCTCATTTTCATAAGGATAAACAACTAAATGGGAGTTTTTAAATTCACTTTTTACAGTTAAATCTAAATTACCTAATACTAACTTCGAATTCAGACAAGCACAGGGTTAGGGTATCCGTGTCTGAGTTGTACCAGGAACTTGCTCTTTTTGATTCAAGCAATTCAGAATATTTTTTATGATGCTAATTACTCATTTTAATGTGTAGATTCTCCTCTTTTGGGTGTTAGAATGGAGGAAGAGAAGAAAGAAGCAGAAAGGTGACTGTTCTATATAACAGAAGTTGGACCTAACGTTAAGAAAAAGGACGTGAAGGGCACACCAGTACCATTAAATTGAACTGTGTACCACTAAACATGCCCAGACCAGTTTATTCTTTTGAGTTTTTTTCATGTGGTCTAAACATAAAGCCAGTCTACTTACTTGCAGTCTTAATTGCAGCTATGTTGTAATTCTTTACATTGGTACATTTTTAGTTATTTTTCCTGTTTCTATTCCCTTTCCTTTTTTCTGTCCTTTTCATAGTTATCCTTAGTAGCTACGAGGCATACTGCTTCCTCCTCCTGAATTTCTCCTTTCTCCTGAATTGGTACACATATATCAAGTTCCACTAATGTTGCTCACTTTAGGCAATAGAAGTGTACATGGAGCAGGAAAATGTCAGAATTTGTGCAATGTAATTTATTGCTTTGATAGTTTTGCTTTTTTTTTTTTTTTTAAGATTTTATTTATTTATTTGACAGAGATAGAGACAGCCAGTGAGAGAGGGAACACAAGCAGGGGGAGTGGGAGAGGAAGAAGCAGGCTCATAGCGGAGGAGCCTGATGTGGGGCTCGATCCCAGAACGCCGGGATCACGCCCTGAGCCCAAGGCAGACGCTTAACCTCTGTGCCACCCAGGCGCCCCGATAGTTTTGCTTTTTATAGCATGAGAAATCATATCCTGAATTCCATCTTGTAATGATAAATTTCCACTTGTATATTTCCTTTCAAGCTGTACTAACCTGCAGTTGGTAGTTGCCCTGGGATGGTGGCTTTAGACTTTGGGTGATGGGAGGGTAATTGTTCATGTAAATATGTGGGGGTTTTTTTGTTTTCTTTTTAACCCCAAACATGATTTGGGATTCAGAGGAACCTTTTGGGGAAGCTACTGATTCAGCTTAAAGAACTTAGCCTAGAACTTTTGTTTCTTTTTGGCTTCAGGAGTTTGTTACTAAGTCTAGTGTATATCTGGAGTTATTGTGATTAAACTGTCATTTTGATAACCTTTAAAGAGCAAATGCTTAATTTTTAGAGCATTTTTCTATTTTCCAGCCTTTGCAAAATGTTAGCACAGTGCTGCAGAAGCCTAATCCTCTCTATAATCAGAATACAGATATGGTCCAGAAACCAGTCAGCAAAACCCTGCCCTCTACTTGGTCTGACCCCAGTGTAAACATCAGCCTAGACAACTTACTACCTGGTATGCAGCCTTCCAAACCCCAGCAGCCATCACTCAATACAATGATTCAACAACAGAGTAAGTTACCGCAAGACATCTTGCTTCTCTGTGCACTTGTAATCTTTACCCTGATGGCAGGACTAGTTCAAGCCATGAAGTGAGAATATGTGATGCGGACCGTACTGAAGGTGACTGTGTGATTGCTTAGGATTTTTTTTCCCTGTGATACTTGATAGACATTCTGGCATATTGAATTACTTTGTGTTCTGTTCTTGGTGCAATAACATTGTATTTTGGTGAGTTTGGGGAGTCTGACCACTAAAATAAAAATATTTGTTGTAGAAAATGTTTTATATCTAGGTAAATATGACCAGGAAACAAAGATCATCTTAACTCATAATCCAGGGATAATCACCATCAATTCATATTCTGTCTCTTCTAACCATATTTTTAATACTTGAAATCACTCTGTTTATATTGTTTTGTTCCTTGCAGTTGTCATTCTGCATTAAATTACCATTTTTCCTGTATTTAGTATTCTTAGGAAAAAAATGATTTTTTTGATATTTATAGTTATCCATTATATCAGTGTACAACTTCTTTATCGTTGGTTATTTCCATTGTTTCCAGCTTTTTGCTATTAAAAATAACTCCATGATTTTATATAAATCTTTGTACTTGTGATTTTTTTTCCCTTAATGTAATGTTCTAAAAATAGAGTGAGTCAAAGGGTATAAAGTTTTCAAGGCTTTTGATACACAGTAGCTCCTGACAACCTGTTAGGTTGGAATCAACAATAAATTTTGTCGGAATGATTTTAAAGTGCGGTATGTTTTCCCCCAGCCCGCTCGTAACTGTTTCTACATCTTTGGGAAGCCAGTTAACAGCCACAGAGTATTTTTCTAGAGCAAATAGTGCAAGTTAATTGACTTATCTTGTAAAGTCACTATAAAGGAATTTTATTAGGGCTTACAAGTGTTGATGGTCAGGAACATTGTATTATTATTCTGCTTGTTGAATCTAATGTAAAGTTGTTTTGTCTCTTCTCTTGTGGTAGATATGCAACAGCCTATGAATGTGATGACCCAAAGTTTTGGAGCTGTGAACCTCAGTTCTCCATCAAACATACTTCCCGTCCGGCCACAAACTAACCCTTTGATGGGGGGACCCATGCCTATGAGCATGCCCAGTGTGATGACTGGCACCATGGGAATGGCCCCTCTTGGAAATACTCCAATGATGAACCAGAGCATGATGGGCATGAACATGAACATGGGGATGTCAACTGCTGGGATGGGCCTCACAGGCACAATGGGAATGGGCATGCCCAACTTAGCCATGACTTCTGGAACTGTGCAGCCCAAGCAAGATGCCTTTGCAAATTTCGCCAACTTTAGCAAATGAGAGATTGTAAAGGAGCAGATTGAATGAAGGATTTTTAGTGGTGAAGATAGGTGATGTTGGGATGGAAAATGTTAATCAACTCCCCTTTCTTTTATCAATTAATTAAAATAAACCTACATAAAGAACCAAAAAGGCTGTTTTATAAAAGTGAAATATCTAGTATTTCAGATGGCCAGGCAAGGGCACTTCAGATGAGGCAGTGAAAATCATTTTTCCCAGTGAGAATAGACCACAAATGGGGTAGTGAGACCTTGAAAGCCTTTGTAAATTGAAGAGCCCATTTTAACATCATGATTTGTGCGAAGACTGGAATAGGGCTGAATAAATGTGTTTGAATCTCTAATTTTATACTTTTTTTTTTCCTGAGGAACTTGATTTTTCTGTCCCTGAATCGCCTTGTCATAATTGGGTCTGTCCTTTTACTACCACTCTTGAGTCCATAAATGAAATCATTAAAGTTGGATGATCAGTTTTTTATAAAAATATATATTTTTGTCCAAAAAAGGCATACATATGTGATTATGGCTAAATCAAAGGTAACTGGAATGTATATACTTTTGCTAATGTTCCAGCAACACTGCTATTACTATTATACTATCCAAATTTTTATTGTAATGAAACCTCTTCAAGCGATTGGTGATAGCTATGGGACTTTCCCCATATCTTCTGCTATAATTATCCTTTGCAGAACTAGGAAAAATATTTTTTTCAGGACTGCTCTATGGTTTCCTTTAAAAGAAAAAAAAAAACCCTCCAGTATTTTTGTTTGTTTTTAGCAGTCATTATTTACAATTTGCAGTGGTTAACTTGGCAAGGCTTCCTTCCGTGTTTATCCCTGTAGCCACTACTTATCAGTCAGGAACAGTCAAAAGAGAAAAATATTTATTTTTATTTTTTTGGTGTCTTTTCAAAAAATTGAAAAGGTAAAAATTCATTAAAACTTTAAGTTAAATATAAATGTTAGAACTCAACAATGTTGGCTTTTAGATTTTATACAATATTTGTTTTGTTTTGGTTTTGAGTGTATATAATATGGCGTTAGCAATATGGTTCCAATAGAGAGGAGTTAAATATATATTATTAAAGGAGACCTGTAGCAGTCAAAGATTTTATTGATTTAATGGCAAATAAAGGAAATTAATTAAAATGTTTTCATTTTCCTGCTGTAATTCTGCATTAAGCTCACATGAAAATCATGATTCTAGAGTTTGGAATGCAAAATTAATTGTTTCACCCTCAAGCTGGGAATATTTTTAAAAATAAATACTATAATATAGGTATCAAATTATTACCTCCCCACTTTGTGTTGAAATTTTTTTTTATTACATTGACAAAACTCTGTTTCCATTGTATTCCTAATGTTCTGTTATACATAACATTAAAATGTTCATTAAAATCAATGTTGAACTGCTTTTTCTTTCATTCTGTTAGACATTTGAGACCGTTTGGGGAAAAAATAATTATAATTTGGGCAAAGTAATTTTTATAAATAATTTAAAATTATTTAATGACTTCTCTATTCTTTCCTCTCATACTCTACAGTTAGGAATTAAAAATGAAGCAGCAAAGATATCCTGACCCGCTCCATTCTTGCTAATGTTCCATCTACAACATTTCTAATTAGGCAGAAATTCATGTACTTCAGCTAAGTGGTAATGAAAAGTGATTCATTTGCTGAATAAGAGATGAGAGAGAGTGTAATTAGCTGACTGTGGTTTTTAATCTTTCAACAATTCAATGTGTTTAAATTAGTTTCAAAGAATAGGAGCTTTCAAGTGTTGTTACTTCAGAGCAGTCAAGCCAGGCCCTGGTGGCAGCATGGAGACTATCTTCACTGATAGTTAAAACCCATCATCTTAAGTGAATTTTTTCATTAAACTGAGAGGTATAGCATCACCTTTTCAAATACGTAACGATTCTTGGAGGAAATATTTTGTTTCTAAACTTTTGTGTTTAAAAATTTCTTTTCTAATAAAATTAAGATTTATCTGTAAAGCGTTTTCTGAACTATGCCTCCTTCCTATAGTATCTCTCTGAAGACAGAAGGGAGCCAGCCCCATCTCATGTATTATAGCACCTCAGCATACAGTTTGCTGTCTTATCGGTATTTTTGTTTCAGAGCCCACGAAAGGACAGAATTGTCTCTTTAAGGGGTCTATCCAATGCAGTGATTTATTTCTGAAAGGGCTATTAAGTGATACTACAAAGAAAGGTCTAAATACCCTCAAGTATTTGGGACTTGGCAAGAAAATACTCTAAATAGTCTGCTGGGCTCCCTTCTGCCAGTCCTATACCCTTTCACCCTTTTACCGGCCTAATGTTTGTTTTGTTTTGTTTGCTGGGGGACAGGGAAGTAGTTACTTTTCTCAAAATTTGCAGGTGAGTCTCCACTGCCACTCCAGATTTCATTTTTTTCCCTTTTGAATTGTTTTTTAACCTCTCTGATAAAATCTTCAGGAACCATAAATGTTCTCGTATGGGACTTGAGTGTTTCCCTTTTTCGTTTATAAGTTGTCTGAATGATATCCATAATGTTGGGTTTGGGGTAGTCAGTACTAAGTTGAGGCCTATAGATACTTTCCTCAAAATTTATGAAGCACCTTTGTAAAATAAAGCTGCCTGTCCTAAGCACAGAGCACACCCAGTAAATAGATTTGTGAAGTAAATTGGCTTCATGTTTCAGCTCTGCTGGGAGCCAGCATTGCATCGTGGAAGGAGCGTGGACTTGGAAGCAGATCTACCCCCATTTCAACCACGCACACTATCTGTGTGACACTGATTGGTTTACCTGACTTCTCTGGGCCCTAAAACATCTTTTCTAACATGAACTTAAAATCTGGAAGCAGTGGATAAATAATATGTCAGATCTACCAGCATGGACATAAGCACACTAAATATTTCTCTGCCTCCCGTTTTTATGTTTTTGTAAATGTGCTTACGTATCAAGACTATGTGCCAGTTACTATTCAACACCCCACCTGCATGCCTTTGATGCAACAAACCCAAAAGTTCATATTCCAGTTGTAGTCCCAGAAGCAGTGTGTAGTTCAGAAAGCCTTAGAGACTGCTACTAAGTCGATTCCTAACTGAGGATTTTCCTATCTGCCTAAGTTTAATTCCAATTTCTTAGACAAGGAATTGTAAATGAGCCGTTTTGTGAATGTGTTGACTCACTTCTACTTAACCACGTTAGTGCAGATGTGAGGGAGAAAACCGAAACTGGTATGGGATTTGCCACACAAATAACCCTCATTAGAATGTTCTCAGCTTTCAGAAGCAGTAGAGATCTCAATTTTTCTATTGACTTCTTGCAGTTTTGTTGACTAAGGTCTTCCTATTCTTATATCCAAATAAGCAATCAGATATAAAGACTGGGAAAAAAAAATCTATCCATGAAAGAGTGGGGTTTTTTTTCACCTTTACTCATTATGACCTTAATTCTTGTGTGTCTTGTCTTGTGTGTGGGTGCGTGTATGTGCGCGTCTTCCTAATGGCAGCCTTGCTAATGCATTGTTCCTCGCACACGCAGTAAGTAGCTCCTCGCTCCCCTTCTCACTGCACTTGCTTACCCCAATGGGTGGGGAATCAGCATCCAGCCAATTCAGATGCTTAGCTTCCCAGGGATTTTGGACGGATTTGAAAGTCCTGATGGGCAAACATGGGTTTTATTTGTTACTCTTTAAAATAAATGTCATTACTTTAAATAACTGAGTCCTGGACTGTGAAACCCTGCACTTTTTTTTCCATTTGATTTTTCTTAACTATATATCTTGCAGCTGCATTAAGTGCTCCAAGCACACTCTGCCAGTTTATTACGCATGCTTAGGGTTGGTATTTGTAGCCTTTTGGTCTCAGAACCCCCTTTACACCTAAAAATTGAGAACCCCAAAGAACCTTTATGCTTACATGGGTCATACCGATATTTACTGTATTTGAAATAAAAACTGAGCAACTTTAAAAATACTGATTTTACAGTAACCCTATTACCTGTCAAATTATAATTTTTTTTTTTAGGAAAAAGAATGCGCACGGGTGGGGGCGGGGCATAGGGGGAGAGGAAGAGAGAATCTGAAGCAGGCTCCATGCAGCATGCCTATGCAGGGCTGGAACCCGCAACCCTGAGATCTTGACCTGAGCTGAAACCTAGAATCGTATGCTTAACTGACTGAGCCACCCAGGCGCCCCTGTCAAATTATAATTTTATTTAAAAACTTCCAAAATAAAAATTCGTGAGAAGAGTGGCATTTTTTTTTTCACATTTTCGAAAAATCTATTACCTGGCTTAATAGAATACAGCTGAATTCTCTTACCTACTTCTGCATTCAGTCCTGTGCTGTTGTTTTGGGGGAAATACATGAAAAACGTCTGGCCTCAGGGATACGAGGTCGGAAAGGGTGGGAACTTGCTCAGGGCTCCCCAGTGGTCCTCGGGCCACATTGCTATCTATTGAAAACTAATAAGTAAGATTATTTCACAGTAGCTATATATCCATTTGCTTGATTTATTCTGTTTATAAGGTGATCTGCTTGAGGCACAAAGAATTTAGTTTTGCTTTTCACTTCAGTCACAGGCAAAATGTCACATGAAATTGCTCCCTGGATACTGAATACCAGAACTTTGTGACATCAGTGTTTGCTCAGTTTTCAAGCTATTTCTTCTGATATGTAGTCCATATTTCCTAGCTTTTATAATATGAAGAAGTAAGTGCCTTACCCATTTTGGGTTTTTTAGAAAAGCTTATACTGAGAGACCGGGTGTTGAGCGCTTGGTGAGTTGTAAAGCTTTCGAGGTTCCCTTTCTGTCCTTCGAGAAGAGAGAGTAAAGTGGGTCAAACCTGAAGACCCCTGACTTGTTTGCAAGGGGGCCTGGCAGCTTTGTGTACTGTGTTCTCTGCCGAATATTTTACAGAAGCCCAAGACTATGGAAGTAGTGCATCCACAGTGATAGTGCACCTTACGAACCTAGATAAAGCTGACCCCCAAACTGGAGGACTCTAGCGAGGCTCCCATCCATTCATGAAACCTTTGCCTTACATACATCCACTCCCTTCATTCTCATACCTATAGAACAACGACCTCCTGACAGTTACAGAACAGGGACGTCCAAAACTAGCCAAAAGTAGCTTTGGAAAGATTGTTATGCAGGGTCCCCAAAATGGAGACTGTCAATTTTCAGTAACCGATCAGCAAAGTCAGCCTTCGGTTACTGCATTTGGCAGAGTTTTTGCCACAGAAAGAGGAAGGAAATCCTAGGCAGGACTCTCCCTCTCGGAAGAGCTTCATTTTGGAAATTAATATAAAACGGGCACAGAATCAGTTTCTGTTAATGAAGCGTTGGAGATGTGACCTATTGTGTCTGGTGATTCATAAACCAGTTTTATTAAAATATTTTCTAAAATACAACTAAAATATTAGGTAGTAGACTGGGTTCCCGTGTTCCTATATTTCATGGTATTTTCACTTCTCAATCAAAAATTAAATCGAGAGGAACAATACCAAGACAGTCATGATAAAAATGTAGAAAGTCTAAACCCTCCTAGGTGGGAAACAAGGCTGCAATATGACAATGGGCCACTACCTGAATTTTATTCCATGTGTTTATTCATACTTCTTTTTTTAAAGATTGGTTGATTTGAGAGAGAGAGAGCACGCACGCACGCACCTGGGAGCAGGGTGAGGGGCAGAGTGAGAGAAGAGAGAGACTCTCAAGCAGAATCCCTGCTGAGCGCAGAGGCGGACGTGGGGCTCGATCCCATGACCCTGAGATCAGGACCTGAGCCGAAACCAAGAGTCAGACACTTAACTGAGCCACCCAGGTGCCCCTGCTCCTACTTCTTAGGTGCTGCTGCCGGCACTACCTCAAGTTCTGTGCTGTGGTGACTGCAACAGAAACCTGCCCATCAGATCATCACATGGAAGTGTGCGCATGCGTGAGTGTTCTGAAGGGCCGGCCGTCAAGTGGCTCCTACCCAAAAGTCGACGGAGAGGCCTAATTCAGGTAACTCCGGAAGGCCTCTCTGAGAAGGGAGCTCTTACACGGGGATCAGCAGAACTTGACCCATGTGTGTGAAGATTCCAAGTGGAAAAAAACCAGCAGAAGCTTAGTGGTTGTGGCTGGAGGTCGATGTAAACGAAAAATTGAGGAGATAGGCAAGGACGTGGGACTCGTCGACGCTTAGGATGCTGAGGTAAGTGATTACTTCACTCTCCTCAAAAGTTCCTCAGAGGGGATTATGCCCATCAAAGATGGTCTATCCTGAAGGCCCCACGCGCTTTCACATCCGTGGTTGTCACAGGGCTCACTGGATAAACCTGAGTGGAAAATTGTATGGCAATAGTTTGATGTTTACTGTCCAACCTGAAATACGTCAATAGTTGTTGATATATACGTGAACAATACAAAGGGGCCATTTATAAATACGAATGGACTATGTCAAGTAGTAATAACATACATTTGCATATTATAGTTTCCAGAGTGGAGTCACACTCATTTCCTCCCTGATTTTCACAATCACCCTAAGCTAAGAAGGTAAGACAGTCATCAGCCCCTTGTTGGTGAGGAAACCAGCCCCAGGAAAGCAAAGCAGTGAGTGAAGCCAGGTCTCCTAGGACAGGGCTTTGGAATCCAAACCCAGTTTTATTCCACTGTCTCTTATTTCTCCTCTATTAAAATATCAGACCTCTTAATTTAAAGATTGTGCCCGCCATTCAGATTGTCAGGGTTTTCTTGCGTATCCTTGATCTCAGACCACATTGTCCCAGGTGCCATGTAAAGCTCCACACAGGGTAGACAGCTAGGAAATGGTTGTTAAATAATACGTTTTTTAAGTAAGCACTGAATGTTTATGAAATCTATTTGCATTTTCTAAAGGTCACCAGCAGGAGATGAGCCACAGAGCAAATAAAAACTGATCTCCTCTGAAGAGTAACCCTTTTGTTTGTTTTGTAGAAATGGTGATATAACTTAGCGTAAGACATTAGCCAAATCGGACGCAAAAAATTCCAGCAGGTTTGGAGTAGTAAAACACAAAGGCCCCTTAAGGGATCAGAAGATATGTTAAGGGCAAGCTGCAGGAAAGGTGGATGGCCTTGGATTGCTTGTTTAAGGAATCCATTTCAAAAAGCGCACAGCAATGTTTTTTAAAGATTGTGTGCTCTCGGCAATTTTTTATTTGCTCCTGTGATTCTTGCATTTGAGAAATAGAATTGAGATGCCCAGCTACCAAATAAAAATAGAAATGGAATTTCTAGATTTAAGGTGTTCTTAAGGGAATAATTGAATTGACTTCTTTAGAGTAAGTTTTTATTTATTTACTTTTAATATATTTTTAAGGGCATTGAGAAATATGTGGGGATTTGAAAACTAGTTTGATTGCTGATAGTTGAATTATTCGTTATATAGAAAAAATGCTAACTTTAGTGGAAAATATCAAATGAAGTACGAGGCAGAAGGTACACAAAGTTGAGATGAGTGAATGGTTGAAAAACCAGTTTTCAAGTCATCATTTACAGGAAAGTGATAAGATTAAATAAAAGAAATGTTAAAGTAACTTTAATTTTAATTAATATACTAGCTTTATCTATGTTGTCTTTGGACCTAATGCCTGTAATGAGCCAAGGAAGAGATACTGTAGCTGAAAATTTTTCAGTTGTTAAGAACTTTTCACGTACTTTTTAGTCCCTCCCACATGGAAGTGTGTGTATGTGTGTCTGCACACATAACAGTGTCTGTCTCTCTCGATAAATATATAATAAAGGTTGGCTCTTAAATACTGTGTCTTCACCAAATTTTTTAGATGTCCCAGGAGTTCTCAGATTTGAATGATAAAAAGGGTGACATAAGGTACCGCTTTAGTAATTAACTGGTTCTTTAATATGTCCTCAATTACTTTGTTTCATGATAAGGAAAAAAAAATGTTCCAAGACAGAGTTACATTCGACATCTGGGAACCCCCTAACAGCTGGCCACCTAATGAATATGCATCTGGGTAAGAGGCTGTAGGCCATTAATAAACCAATAGATGTAAAGCAGAAACAATCTTTGTCAGCTTCAAATGAGATTGGATGCAATGTGCTGTGAAGTGTCACTGTCACATTGAATCGAGTTTGGGAGTTTAACAATCGACTGTTAGCTACTCATGTCTCTGTAGCTCTCCACTTGCGCTAATACTCTCCCCAAACTGGTGGCCACGTTTCTGACCTACGAGTTCTTGCTCCTGATTGCCTGATTTGAGGCTTACAACGTCGGTTTCAAAAATCCCTTCCTCTTTGTTCCACTAAACCACACACTGGCCAAGACGCTTTAAAACAAAGGAGTCCTCTCCAGATAAGAAAGGCAGGAAATATCAGGATCAAATTGGTACGAGATGGACTTCCAGTGAACTGGAAAATATTTAGAACGGAACTTCTATGTGTCTGCAGGTAACCTGGGAACTGGTGGGTCCTCCTGAGGGAAGCCCTCACCCCCTGTGCAGGCAGCGCTTCAGACCTTGGTAACTGGTCTCAGTGAGTCCCCTAAAGTCAGGACCACCCCTGCCCCGTGTACTGGCTGAGATTTCTTGAGGGCCATATTCATAGAAGCCTTGCTTGAGATGGTTATCCGGTTAAGCGAAGATTATACCTAGAAGAGCTTACATTTTCTTAGCTAAATGTGTACCCATTACTCTAGTCTCATCCGATGCTCACACGTATGTTTGGGGGGAATATTAAGGGCAAGGGGGAAGGCTGGAAGTCTCTTGTATATTCAACTACCTTTTCTATTTCATTTTGATGATCTCTTTAAGTTTTGGTGAAATATACCTATTTTATTTTATGTGTATAATGTAAACTTATGTGTACAAGTGTAAATAACACCATCGTAACCATTTTTAAGTGTATAGTTCAGTGGTATTAGGTACCTTCACATTGTTGTGAAACCATCACCACCACCTATCCCTAGAACTTTTCATCGTCTCCATCTGAACCTCTGGACCCAATAAGCACGAACCCCCCATTTCCCACTCTCCTCAGTTCCTGGCGGCAACAATTCTACGTCTGTTCATGAGTGTGATTACTCTCGATTCTTCATAGTGTGCAATCACACAGGATCTGTCCTTTTGTGTCTGTTTTTTTCCGGTTAGTATGTTTCAAGGTTCATCCATATCACAGAATACGTCAGAATTTCGTTACTTTTAAGGCTGAAAAATATTCCGTTGTATGTCCATACCACATTTGGTTTATCCATTCATCTGTTGGACGCCTACATTGTTTCTGCCTCTTGGTCATTATGAATAATGCTGTTATGAATTCAAATCCCCGCTTTTAATTCTTTTGGGCATATATCTGGAAACGGAATTGCTGGATCATGCAGTAACTCTATGTTTAATTTTTGAGGAAGTGTCATTTGGCTCATTTTGGATTTCGGTTTTTTCCTTGACATAGGGCCTTTGCTCAGATTCCATATTCTCCTCCTTGGTCCCTTTGAGGAAAAAACCCAAGACAACCTCAGAGTTTATTCTTTTTTTTTTTTTCCCTAATTTCATGCCTGGAAAATAAACAAGAATGCACACCATGAGGAATAAGCTTTTTAAAACGGGGCAGGGGGGGATTGAGGCCCACCCACTCCCTACAACACCACAGACTGGTGTTCTATTAAAAGCTGAGAATTACGGTTGTTTTTGAAAAACCCCACAGCATCAAATACATATGTAAGACTGTGTAATCTCTCAGTTGTGGGAGGGGCTCCTTGATTAAACAAAGCATCGCCTTGAATTCCTACCCAGAGATTAACACCTTATTCATGGGATGTAAGATCAATTTCCCCCCAAAACTATATAAAAATTATCACCACAACTACCACCCATCTAATATGCTCATATTACAAATGGAAAGCCAAGCACCCAAAACTTTAAATGATGGGTTGGCTCCGTGACAGGAAAGTGGTTTGGTACGGAAGCCCAGTTTGTATTGTTCATGCAAATATGACAATAGTCTCTAGCACAATCCAGTAGGAAGTCATTTCGGGATATGCACTAATATCCCCTAACCCTGAGCGGCGGGAGCTGTTTGAAGGCATTCCGGTACTGTACTCAGGCAGACACTATCGGGCAGGTACAATACTGTATCATTTTCAGTGCAAGTATGATGAAAGAAGAAATTTTTCTTTTTTAAGAGAAAAAATTTCTTTAAAAACTTGTAGGCACCCTGTCCATACCTAGACGGGTCCATCTTAGATGCCAGCCAATAAATGGCTTCAACTCAGGAGATGTAAATAGTAGTATTTATTCGCCCCCCGTGACTTATTTGCAAGACAGCTTCCTCTTATTTTTCAATTCTTCTTCTTTCCCTTTCCCTTACCGTGTTTCAGAGCGATTGGGGGCAGATGATAGGTTCGGTTCCTTTCAGTTGGGACTGAGGTGATGGTGTTTTTCTCGGTCAAGGTCATATGTTATATTTTTATTGTTCTAAAACACGTGTGGGTGGGTCCCAGACCCCACTTTGGGGACTTTTCCACAGGCTTCCCATAACAGTTGCATTCTCAGGATTCAGCCATCAGTGCTGTGGCTCATAAAATCTTTCAATAACATTCAGTCATTATGCAAATTCCCATAAGTTGTAGCTTCAGAATTCCATATTTTATACTTGAAAAGGGTTTTTTTTAAAAAAAAATTCATTGTCGAGTGGTAAAAACTTTTAAGAAGATGGAATAAATAACTCTTTGTAGCAAAAAAGGACAATAAAATATCTGAGATCTGCTCCAAAAATATACACCATTATCGTTGCTCTAAATCTGCTAGTATCGTTTCCATTCCTCGGCCACCACTCTTGTTGAAGCTCAGAACGACTCTTCCCGAATGTCTCGTAACAGCGTCCTCACTGGTTTCCGTGTTTCTAGCCTCGCCTTCACCTTCCGTGTCTCGTTCACGTCTCCTCAGATCAGACACCACCGGTGGCTCCCCAGCTGAGTCAAGGTCAGGCATTCAGGGCCATCTACCCACGGGCCACCCTTTCAGACTCTCATGCCTGGCTCCTCTCCCACGTGCCGACCAAAGGAAACCGCTCCTCAGTGCTGGCGCACTGCGTGCCTGTTTCTCCTCCCTTGACACTGGTCCAGGCCAGTCCCGGCCCCAGGACCCTGGAGGCCTTCCCCCAGACCCAGGGTCTGGCAGTGGACATACCCATTCTTCTCTGTGAAGAGTGAGCGACGCTAGGAGAAAGGGAGCTCCCTCTGTTTCTTTCCTTGGATGATTATATTCATAATAACCACAGAGTAGGTGCTTATCGTGGATAGTTCCCTCCCCGGATGGAAAACAATAGGAACCGAATGATCACAGTTATGTCACCTTTCGATATCAGCACCGTGCTGGGCCCTGGGCGGAGAGGTTTACATACATTCTCCCGTTGAATTCTCATGATGGCCCATGAGCTGGTATTACAGGGAACTTACAGGTGGGAGGTTGACTGTAGAAGTAAGAAGATGGCCGATACTGGGTAAGGTCAGAACTGCTCTTGAAAATCTTCTCAATTGCACATGGTGTTCGGCACAGAAACCTATGCAACGATATCGATGTATAAACACGCAGCGTTACGCACAACATACACTAAAGTAGATCTAAGTGCAGTATAACCGTGGGCACCCAGGACATAAACGCTAAGATGCCCTCCAAGCTCACACTGCGAGAGGCACGTGGAACTGACGCTCGAGAAAACCGCAGACTCAGGTCCCCCATCATCTCCTCGCGGCCAGATGAAAATGAAAAAGGGGCCACAGCAGAGCCTACATGATTTCGACTGCTACGTGACACAGTAATGCACCGTGTAGGCCTGGTTCTACAGATGAGGAGCAAACTGGGGCTTGGGGGGAGGGGGATGAAACGGGGCGCAGTCCTGCATGGAGTGCGGCCCCTTCCAGCTGCGCTCCCATGGCGCTCACCACACGCTGCCTAGAACTGTGCTGGAGTCCCCACAGAAAATTCGGACAGCGATAGGCCCTGTGGACCTGGCCTTCCACAGTGCGTGGGACACAGCTGCTGAGAGCACGCAAGGACTGGGCTACCCCAAATCCTGCCTGGCTGGGCCTTACACAGATTGGGTCCTGTTTCATCAGGCAGCAGACCGTTTTCTTCAGGAAGGAAGGAAGGAAAGAAGGGAGGGAGGAAGGTTGGTAGAGAGGGAGGAAAATGGTTAGTATGTAGCTTCCTCTTATAAAAGGAGAAACTGAGGTCCTATAACTTTGTTGAGAAAGCCAGGAGAAAAACTGGGACTCAATATTTCCAGAGAATATGAAAGTAAATTCTCAAATACTTACTGCCACTAACACCAGATTAGGTCATTTTTCTTAATACAAACCAGAAATGTATGATGTGGGAAGCGAACCATTGGCACTTGACAGAACTCAGAGTGACACTGACTTCTCAGGGATTCAGATCTGTGCACAGCTGGTGGAGGGAGGGGGGACTGAGCCCTGCTCTGCACAGTGCACCCATCAGAATCAGCGGCAGAGCGAGGCCCAAGCCCAGGAGCCCTGGCAGAGAGGGCCAACCCTGCAAATCGTAGGGCCTCCAAATGGAAAAGGAAAGCACGCGATGGAGCTGAAGGTATAATCTGTTGCTTGATTACAGGCGCCAAGACAGCCAGCAAACACCGTGACAGGAAGATCCAGCAAGTACTGCATTGATGTTTTTCTTAAGATTTTATTTATTCATTTGACAGAGGAGAGAGAGCGCAAGCTGGGAAAGCAGCAGAGGGAGAGGGAGAAGCAGGCTTGGCGCTGAGCAAGGAGCCCAATGCGAGATTCCATCCCAGGACCCTGGTATCATGACCTGAGCCGAAGGCCGACGCTAAACCGACTGAGCCCCCCAGGCATCCAAGTACTGTATTAATTTTTAAATAACTTAGGGCAATATTTCCCAATGTGTGGTGCTTTGGCTTTTTGCTTGTTTGGGTTGGTTTGGTCATTTTGGGCAACATATGCAAGAACTTTGTTTGCGAGAGGACATTTTTAAAGACTTTTTAAAATATCAGTTTTATTGAGGTATATTTGACAAATAAAATTATAAGATATTTAAAGTGTACATTGTGGTGATTTGATATATACATTGTGAAAGATTCCCCATCTAGTTCATTAACACACCCGTCCCCATACATTTATCTTTTCTTTCTTTTTTTTTTTTTTGCAAGACCATTTAAGTTTTACTCTCTTAGCAACTTTCACTTATACAATACCGTGTTATCAACTAAAGTCGCCGTGTTTTACATTAGATCCTCACACCTTATTCATCTTATAGCCGAAAGGTTATATTCTGTTACCAACCTTTCCCTGTTTCCCTCAGCCCCAGCCTCTGGCGGCCACTTTCCCACTCTGTGTTTCTATGCGTTTAACTTTTTCTGTAATTCCACACAGAAGTGATACCATGTTGCACTTGTCTTCCTCTGCCTGGCTTATCTCACTAGGCATCCTGCTCTCCAGGTCCATCCGTGTTGTCGCAAATGGCGGCTCTCTTTCTTTGACGCGGCTGAATCGTATTCCTCAGGATCTACGGACACCGCATCTTCCTTACCCCCTCACGCACTGACGGACCCGTGGGGGTTTCCATATCTTGGCTGTCGTGAATAATGGGGCAGTGAACCTGGGATGGCAGATAGCTTTACAATATCTTGCTTTCATTTCTTTTGGACGTACACCCACGGGTGGAATTGTGGGATCATACACTCTTCTAGTTTTAATTTTTTGAGGAACCTCACACTGTTTTCCACAGTGACTGCACCAGTTTATATCCCCACCACCAGTGCCCAAGGTTTCCCCTGACCCCAACTCCTCACCAACACTTACCTCTTGTCTTCGGTGTTGTTTTGTTTTTACTTAAAAGAAATTCATTTTTATTTACCCCCTGCAAAGGGAGATCCCTTCTGAGTGTGGACAGTGGTGACTGGACACGAACATCCTCTGGTTTTGCATTTAACATTTTGTTATCTCATGCGACTCGGAAGATGAAGGCTTTCTCCTTTACCCTTCTGTGACAATGTCAGACGAAGATCGACATCACCTGGCCTTCCCCTTGTCCATCTCCTTCTCCTGCTGGAGTCACGGTTGCGGTCGCCGTCACCTCAAGACCCCTCAGGCTCATCTCTTGTCTGTCCGATGACAGCCATTCTAACAGTGTGAAGTGATATCTCACTGTGGCTTTTTAAAATAATTACACACGTAATTTTTTTTTATTTCTTTCACTTTATGGCAAGTGAGGTTGGCATTCCATTTATGGTCTTTTTGATATAAAGGATCTTTTTGAATGTGTTAATTTAAGTGCAAATGAGAAAATTTAAAGCGAGGTATTTCTAAAATAACAGTACCACGGTGCTGATGAGGCAAACATGTGACAGTAACATGAGCAGGGAAGAACTTGGGGAAACACTGGTTTCGACGTCATCACATCTCTCTTTGAAAATTTTGACCAGTGATCCCTAGAGAAGCTCCAGGGAAGGTCAAAAGCCAGAAAAGATTTTGTTTAATGCATTTTCCACCTGGATTCATAGGTACGAAATGTCCAAAACGCTCTTAAGATGCTGCTAGCAGATCTGTTCCCCCTCAACACGGGACCTATTTCTGTAAGAAACCGTGTCTATCTTAAGTTACCTCCACGGCTCAGGGCGGTGATCATCAAAGGTAGGTTCACACAGGCCCTGGCATTCGCCAGAGGATCCATCGTGGCATGACAAGGATGAGACATCTATTTGTATTTATTTATTCTAAAGTGTAGAAAAATAGGTTGTACTAATGATTAATAGGCACACTGACAGAACAGATATCTATTTTGTAAGTACGTACATTTGGGGGTCGGACAGTGAACACCATCTTATGAATCAGCTGTTTAGGCAAAAAGGTTCGGGTACTGGCACATACGAGAAAAAAGTCGGCAGACCCAGGTGACGCCCTGTTGGCGGGTTTGCAGTCTATTGTTTCAGGCACATCAGCTCTCTCTCACTCTGTTCCTGAGGGGAGGGGAAGACTCTGAAGAATCCGCTCTTGAAGAAAAGAAGGGTGTGCAAGAGATCTCCCTCACATGTGAGGAATCATATGCTGTCTTTTTACAGCCCTTTGGAAATCTCAAAACCCAACCATCTTGTTCGAGTTCCAAATTTAAAAGAAAGGAAAGACGACCCAGGCCACAAATGGACCATGTTCCCAAATTTTCTTGCTATTCATTTATAACTCAGAGTTTATTTTTCCATAAAAATGGCTTTTAGTAATTCATTTTCTTAGAAAAGATTTATTTAATACTCAGTGTGGCAGAAATAGTTGCAAAGACAATTTACAGATTATAACGCGATTATAACGCTAGTGATTAAATGGAACCAAAATTGGGTAAGAACAGTTTATGCTGAACCACAGGGAAAGCCACAAGAATGAGAAATGGAGACTTTTGTGAACACTTTGAAAAGGTCCCCTTGTCTGCTTCCAGGATATGAGAGATAGACCCAACTAGCTTTTTCTTGTCCGGGTTCACTGCAAATTCACAGCTCTTCTCCTCTTCAGTCCTAAAGCACCCCTAGTGCCCTCTTTCTGCTTACATTCATGGGTGGGGTCTATTTTGTGTCGGTGAAGAGGGGAGAGAACTTCATCCATCAAAGCAGCTCTTCATTATATAGGGGTCTGCTTATAATTCACCTTTTCTTGTGTCATTCACAAGGAATGTTTTTGATACACCTCTCAGCGATCGTCCAGCTTGTGCTGGGACTTGCCTATATATCGGTCCCCGTGGCTGTCATAACAAGTCCCAGTGGCCCACTAGATAAGCGGCCCAGGAGGGGAAGGGAGCACCTTGCTGGAGTGCTGTGTAGTTGTTCACAGTTGACAGAGAGTATGGGGGCCTTTTCTGATGTTTTCCCCTAGGGACACATAGTCTAGCAGCACCCACATCAGATTCGTTGTTCAGGCGAGGTTGCTCTTCCCAAAGAACTTAGCATCCATGGGATGAAGTGGAAATTGATGAATATTTCAAAATTCCATCCGCACATTGCAAAGGTGCTAGAACAGGCTGGTGCTACCTAAACCAGAGCTGTAACCACTTGCAGAGCATGACAGTGGCAGGAGGAAGTGAGGGATGAGACGCTGCTCTCTCTGCAGTTTCTCACCTCCCAGCGCACATACTCACAAGATCCGCACGCGCTCGTGTTGGAGGCCGACCGCACACAAGTGCCCGTCCTTGCAGAACAGCCATCATGACACCGACAGCCACGGAAATCGTGCCGTCTCCCACCTTCCCTCCGTCTCTCCTACCGCTGCTCTCACCTCCAGCCTGCCTCCCCTCCTGCTAACTGCCTTCCCCGCCCACCCCCGTTAGCTTGAAAAGGACGCTAAGCAGAAAACAACCAGGGACACCGCAGGAAGAACAAACTCTTAAGTTGTTCCAGACCCTCCCGTCCATTCACAAATTTCGTTTTCCTCCGAGAGGCCTTCCCTGACACTCAGTCACCCTTGTCACAGCCTCCCACTCTCCTGCTTGATTCTCTCATGGCACTGTACATTGTCCGAAGTTGTCTCTACCTTGTTTCCTTGGGATGCATGGCTTTTGTCTCACTTCCCCAACAGAATGTAAACACCGTTAAGAGGAAATTGTCTGTCCTGTTCGTCCCACTATCTCCAGTGCCTAGCATGGTGCCTGGTCCCAGAAGGTGCTCAGGAAATAAATGTCCACTAAAAAAATCCCTGAAATATCCAGGAAGACGGTACAGGTGTTCGGTACATGTTTAATCAGTAGACAGTAAGCACTTAGTAAATGGTGGTTATTACGTTTTTATGATTAAGTTGTTGGTAGCAAAAAAAAAAAAATCACTTGGCCTCTAGGATCTGACAGTGTTCTTTCCCAGCCCAGTAAAATGATTTGTGTCCTCTTGCTTCTCCCTGATCCTGGAGATAAAATTCTACTCTGAACCTGAGAACGGCACCCCCAGCCAAAGTCCCAACATATCTGCGTATTAGCAATGCAGGCTTAGTGCTATGACGCACGGTCTCCTTTGAGAATATCGGGTGAAAAATCCCCACAGGCTTGGCCTCAGCTTTCTTTGTTCACATTGTTTGCTTTGAAGACCTTAACACGGCGCTGAGAAATCAATAAGCAGGGATGCTGCCGACCCTGTGTATGTCTCCTTCTGATTCTCCTCTGGGAGGCTTGGCTCACTCCAATGCACTGATAAGTCATGAAGTGCCCAGCTCCATCTGCAAATTAAGGCCTCTGTAAGTAATCAAGGAACACCAAGTTTAGTGTGCCCCACTAAATCCTGAGTGTCATTAGACGAAACGAACGTACACATTACAGGTTTGCGTAATGAACAAGCCCCAAGTTAGGTTTGCCGTGATAGGGTTATCAGTCATCGCACAAATTAATTATTTAGGAAAGCGCTTTTTACAGTGGGTTTTCATTTGAGTTTTGCCCCTTGATATATGTGTATGAAAATGACTCATCCATCGGACGCTGCGATTGTACTTGTGCATCTATCACTATCGGGCCTTTTTTTCGTAATTGGTTTATTAATTATAGCATCTTAATGATCTGTTTAAAATAAATAAACCATTTGCACCATTTCAAAGGTATTTTGTGAGGCTCAGCTGATATTAAAATAGCACCAGCCTTATGTGCTTTTTCAGCAAGTGACCTAATTAGTTAATAAAGTAATTGAATATTAAAAAGGATGTTGCAAGTGATTAAAATTTAAGAGCCTTCAGAATGTTATTAAAGCTATAAATCATACATCACTGTTTTAATTTGCATAGCTACAGAATTACTAATGGTCCCACGTGCACACGGGGCTCGGCAATTAGTCCTTTAACAAAATGTTGGTGATGTTGAGGTACCAAATTCTTTCACGCTCGTTTGATAGCTACATAGAAACCTGCTTTTGCCAGATAAAATACCTAACTGTTGAAATTGCTGCTTGCTCCCTTTGACAAGTATAGACATCCATTCACTCAACAAATACTTATGATACCCACTGCGTCCAAGACCCGTGTTCAGCGTTTGTAATGGTGAGCCAAACAGACACAGTCCTGGTGGAATTTAGGGCCTAGAGATACTAGTCATGCACTCCCTAAATTCACGTACATTACAGAAGGGGATACCAAGCTCTGAAGGAAATGTACAGGATGCTCCAAGAGGATTTTGCTGGTGAAATGTGAATTCCTCTGCTGAATTAGGGACCAAACACTTCCTTTCAGGTGAAGAGACAGGGACTTCACCCAGCAGGCTGAGAAGTCTTGTGCCAGCAAGAAATGCTTGCTGAATCTACCAGTGGTATGTAGGAAGGACAGGCTGAAGCTGGTGGTTGTTTACCCAAGAACCTTTGTTCTTTCCTGGCTATCAGAATCCTGGTTCTGTTTGGCTACAGGACTTACAGTATTATGCTTAGGGAATGTAGGCCCAGAGATAAATGATGAAAAGTCTAAACCTATTATTGCAATTCCATCGCCCTTTGCCAGTGGATTAGTTTATGGTGGATATGTTCTGAGGAACTCTAAGAGGATTTCTGGAAGAATCTTCCTTTCTGATAAAAAGAGACACACAAGAACACACTTCCCTCCACGCTTTTGTATATCATCATTAGTGAAGGTAATACTTGGTGGTATAGCAGCCATATTGAGACCATGGGGGGGAAGGCAAAACAAACAAAACAGCACTCGCATGCACCCCCCCACACACACACACTGTAAACCTGGGAGCTCTGATATCGAGTAGCTGAACCACCTCTGGAAACTTTGGATGTCCTACTATATGAAAGAGTAAGTTTCAGTTGGATATTCTGTTATTTGCCACCTAAAGCATCTTAATTGAACCAGATGGGTCAAAAATGAAGACACTGAAAGCTGAAAGACGAATTAAGAGGCTAATATAATTGTCTAATTGAGCAGTGATACAACACTAAACTACGGTGGGAGGGACCAGGAGGAATGGAAAGTGAGGTCAAAAACAGAGCTGAGGCATCGTGGGCGAGATTCAACAGAATTTGCCAACTTACTAGTTATCCGTGGTGCCAGGTAATAGTAATTGCCCTCAACTGAGCATTTCCCATGTTCCAGGCATTGTTCTAAGCACTTTACATGTCGTACTCATGTAATCATTTCAACAGTTCTATCAAATACTATGAATTGTCACCATGGTTGAATTCTGCTTCAGTCATGCCTTGATTTGCCAAGTTGAAGTCCAAAGCCTCTGCCACCGCTAGTAGGTGAAAGCAGATGGGTTTTTTCTGACCCCTTGAGAGAGCTGCTGGCTATATTGCTGCTTCTAACATTTTTCACTTCCTAATACACAGAGCAAATGACAATATTTTAAGGTACACACTGGGGGAAACTGAAGGGGACTTAGGGCATCTATATGGGGCTTGGCAAAAGCCTCCATTATTTTTTTTTATATTACATAATTATAAGAAAATAAAATTCAAAATTTAGGGAAGATATTAAATATTGAACTTCTACAAACTTTCCAAAAAATAATGCCTTTAATTTTTAATGAGAAATTAGCATTTGCTTTTTACGACTCTAGCTTTTTACAACAGATTTTATGCTTCAAATAGCAATTCCTGATGAAGACTTTTGTAATACAGTCAAGACTCTTGAATCAGGTTCTTCAAATGCTTGATAGTCATCACTAACAATAAACTTTGTTCACACAAGTTAGTAATACCAGCGAAGTAAAACATTTTTTGAAGCCATTTCAAATTTTATAATATTTGAGTCATATTGAAAGAATCTAACAGTTCTTTTTCTTTCACTGACACGTGCACTATTGAAATTCCTTGAGATTGTGTGACTGGGTTTCAAATCTTTGGGAACTTTTTCAAACAAAATTATTTCAAAACAATAAAAATGCTTCAATTCATAGACCACTCATGCACAGTTAGAGTAGTTACTAAGCACAGCCAACTTGGACACCTCTGAAAGGGCACGTCAGTCACAGAGGGAAGAATCCAATATGTGTGAAGGCAGATTGAGCGCTGTGCCTGCCAAGAACCTCGCTGCCCTCTCCCCACCCCCACTGAACTCGTGACCAGCTGCACTTCGGCCTGGTGCGGAGCTCCTTGCAGGGCCAGCTTCATGGGTGTGCGAGCCATACAGCCATAGGGGACCCCACACTCCGAAGGACCCCATTCTTGGTTTCATACTCTGTTGTTTGGCATCTTGAGATGATTTTTTTTTTAAAGATTTTATTTATTTATTTATTTATTTGACAGAGATAGAGACAGCCAGCGAGAGAGGGAACACAAGCAGGGGGAGTGGGAGAGGAAGAGGAAGAAGCAGGCTCATAGCGGAAGAGCCTGATGTGGGGCTCGATCCCAGATCGCCAGGATCACGCCCTGAGCCAAAGGCAGACGCTTAACCGTTGTGCCACCCAGGCGCCCCTTGAGATGATTTTTGACCAAGTAGCCCTTCATTTTCTTTTCTTACTGGGCCCTGCAAGTTAGGTAGCTGGTGTCGTTATCTGGGGCACCTGGAACACAAGCTCCTCTGGTAGCAGCCATCCTGTGCCTTTGCCCATGATGAGCAATGGCATGTGTTACCGCTGGCTTTTGAGTTATGAAGCAACTTCTTAGCTTCTGTGTTCATCTCCTCGATACGGAGCGTAACAATCTGGATATCATCAGGCTAATCAGGTTCAATGTTCATTCACATGACCATGGCCTACACCCTCCTACCTTGTTCCATTCAGCCACCCTCGAGGGACCCTGATGAAGCTGTCGGTGCTTCTGGCTGGAGGTGACTGACTGGTGTAGGGGTTCCAGCTGTCCCGAGAACTGAGGCATCAGTTATATTACTCAAGATGCCACAGCTCACCGTTTGGGCAGTCCTGTGCAGGATGTGTTCCTAGGCATGTTATGTTCTGGTAAGAAGATCTCTGTACCTGAAATAGGTTTACCAGGTCCTTGCCAATATTTTTCAATATGAAGAGTTAGTATTAAATTGTGAATACCCACTCAGTGTAAGAGAACGTAGATTTGAGGTATGATCACTGAAGGTTATATCTAGGAAGGACTGAAGTGGAGGGTAGAACTGGAAGGAAACATTCTGAATCCTTCCAGGCTCTTCGTCTGGCATGTGAGGGTTTACATGTTGGTCTATTAAAATGACACATATGTATTAATATATAAGGATATATAAATGTGTGTATTACATATTTAAATAAAATAAGCAAAAACAATTCCAAGCCAGTGAGGACAGATGACTCCCAGCACAGGGGAGGGAAGTTTCTGCCAAAACCCTTTTCATGGAGCAACAGATGTACACAGATGAACTCTAGGGACAGGGGAGAAGGAGGGGTAAGAGGACTCAGCTGAGGCATAATTGGACCTGGCAAGGGTAGGGAAGAGGCTACACAGGCCTAAGACTTCTCACACAGAATACCAAATGCACTAATTGCTTTCTGCCCTGAGAGGCAAAGATCACAAGTATGCATCGATCTTAGAACAAGGTCATACAAACACAATCCCAACAGATATTCTTAAGTAAATACTATTTTATACTATTTTACATAAATACATACACAACACTCCCCATTACACAGTCTTCCTGTTTCTGCAAGAATCGTGCACCGAGAACTTTGTAGATGTTAACGGCATGGAGTCCTTCCCTTGCTCTGTACCGTGTGTGGGTGTGTGCACACACGTGCATGCGTGTGCAATCATTAGGTGGTTCTTGTGGTTGAAGTACTCGTCAGGTCTCCGTGTAGTGGAAGTAAACTATAACTGCATTCCTTCTTCTTAATGTTCTGATTTTCTGATCTAAGTAAGTGTTCTAGCACTTATAAAATGGTCTGGCCCTCTTGCTACCAATCAATGGCTTTACAAGGATGATGAGAAAGCTGTAAAAGTGTGAAACCCAAGCAGCACCGAAATAATAGGAGTGGTCTTTTGCAAGAGTCCATAAGGTAAGTGAGGAGACAGGAGAAGGAAACACACCGTGGATGACTCTGTTTCTACACTGCGAAAATGTTACGCTCTGCCTTATGGTATATTTGAACCCAGATCCCTTTATAAGTCGGTTTTTCTGGCAGGGCTCATCTCTGGACATGGGGGCAGGAAGGGAGGACCTTCTGGCTTCACAAAGACCTCACATACAAACTTGGGGCTCTTAAATGAGGCTACACACCTACTCACAGGCACACAAAGAGGATTGAAAGCTATCATTCAACTTGAATTTACAAAATATACCACAGAATTTACAACTTGGCTTTGACCTTCCTTCATTTTTTTTAGTGTATTGGGAGCCTCCAGTAACGGAAGTGGCTGGGCTCTCTCTCAACCTTGAAGAGGTGCACGCGTATCTTTTTATGTGTGTTTGTCCCCCAGTGCACATTTTCATAACTGGATTGGATGTAACATGCTCAATTAATTAGGGGTTACATTTTTATTACCAACACCGCTATTGGTTATAATTTGATCTCTATAAGGAACTGGCCAGCCAGGCAGATTAGTGTGAACTGGCTCATGACTGGAAGGGAACAAAGACGTCGTGCAGTCCACGCATCTGCTTCGCGTGTTTGTGCTTTGTTTATCGTACAACAGGTGGTAATGATAAGGATGTGTGAGGGGCACAGTGTTAATGATAGTGCCGGTAGAGAGTGCGAACAAAAGCCATGACTTCTGAGCAAAAGCTAGATGTCAATTAAACTCTGGATTTGTTCAGTTGAGGTTTTATAGCTATACATTTACGGCATTTAGAAAGACCCTTGGTGTTGAAATTCCTGCAAGAATAATTTCATCGCTTCAAGTGTGAAACTCCCCAGTCACTGATCCCAACTCTTCCCACTGAAGCAATTGCTTAATATTGTTTTTGCTGATGTGGCCATTTTATTGCGGAACAGTGTGCGTGTGTGTGTGTGTTATGAAACACATGAAGATTATATAATGCACCACTTACTAACACACAGTACACGACCACTTGTGGCTCAGGAGGTGTCTGCAGATAGTATGAAGACAAACATTTTGATTTCAAAAGTTGTATATTTCTTTTAATGTGTACTTTCACTTTAGGGCAAATTTTCCAACTTGCCATTCATGGTAGTGATGCGCCGCTTCCTTTTAAGTGTAAGCTAAAAAGTGAGTCAATCTGTAGAAAAGTATTGAATGATTAAGCTGTAGTCTGCTTAGGATAAAACAAAAATTGTGAAAGTGCTCTGCAAATGACCCATGTTTTGGAAACAGTGGGCTAGGTAATAAAGAGAACGAAGATGTCGGCTTTGGGTTGAGTTTCTGAGCGTGATGAGGGCCACACTGAGTCATCCTGGAGACCAGTGCCACACACATGTGAAGCTGCTGCCTGATGCCCCAGGAGCGGGCTTTTCCACGTGACACTAATTGGCCCACACAGGAGTGAAACCATGACCCTTCCCTCATTAGCCACATGCTCAGACCAGCTGAGCTAGCTCGCTCTGGGTCACTGGGGTCCCATGTAGGAAATTACCATTCCAGTGCCCTGTGGTCCTCTCGTAACCCCAACTAATGAATGTCCCGTGGAGCCTAATGTCATTCCTGGGGGAGCACACTGCTCTCCCAGCAGTGGAGAAGTTGATGATATTCTGAAGTTTTAACCCAGGAAAAGCCAAATAAGAAAGCACAGAGAACTTAAGAAGCCTGAGAACAATCTTTCAAACACCTGTGTGCTAGAAAAAAGGATGACAACAGCATTCCACTCTGTCCATCTGTTTGCCAGGCCAGGTCTCAGGACACAAAATGCAAGCACAGGGAAGTGAAGAATGCTAAGCATCACACAGCAAGCTCACCACGGTGTAAATGACATTAAGTGCTTGCTGCCTGGACCAAGCACTTTCTGTCACCAGCCCTGTGAGGTAGGGATATTATCTCTATTTTAGAGATCAGGAGATCGAGGCTCCAAGATAACCAGTGCAAGAGCCTCCGGTAGCAAGCTCCTCCCAGGACTGCTATATTCTGGAAATAAACACGTTGTCAAGTTGAAGGGAAGTTCTACAAGATGGACAGACTGCTTTCCAAACCTTTCTGCTTGTGTCCCCTTTAAGGTCTCAGGAGAAAGAGTGTAAGCCTTCAAGTCACCTTTATTTTTCCGTAGCTTTAGCAAATCCACAGTTTAGCCCTCACGAGAGTTTCTTTAATAAGATGAATGTATAGTCAAGGCCAAGAGAATGCATTCTTTCCAAGTGTTGGAGAACACTGGAAGGAAAGGGATAGCAGACCTTCTAATGCATACTGAAGAGCCAGGAAAGACCACTGTTACTCCATCTGCTTTTTAACAAGGCTATTGGATCGATACCCCTTCCAGGGCCATACTTACTGGTGGATGAAATACCTACTGGTGCTCACTTGGCAGCCACTATTCCCAGAGCCGCAGTGGGCCTGCTGCCCTGGGGGTGCCCACCACCCTCATCCTCTTTGGAAGCCATGAAGCCCTGTGTGCACATTCACTTCCAGCTAAAGAACAGTATGAATCAGAAGGGACTAGAGACACTTGAAGCAGATCACCAAATCATATTTTAACTCAGCCCTCTGGTTTCTGATTAATCGGAGGGGATGACTCAGCTTTGTCAGTTTCCTGGTCAATGCCTGAGAAATGTAATATTTTTAATTTACAGCTGACTAATAACAAACTCAAGAGTCAGACAGACCTAGATAGTATCCCAAATCTGCCATTGATTAGCAAAGAGATATTGACAAGTTATTTTATGTTTTTGTGTGTTTTTTAAAGATTTTATTTATCTATTTGAGAGAGAGAGAGAGCACAAGCAGGGGAGAGGGGCAGAGGGAGAGGGAGAAGCAGGCTGCCACTGAGCAGGGAAACCCAAAGCAGGGAGAGCCCAGGACCTCGAGATCATGACCTGAGCCGAATGCAGACGCTTAACTGACTGAGCCACGCAGGCATCCCAAGTTACCTTCTGTTTTAGTTGCCTCACACATATAAGCAGGATAAAATCTTTCTTTCATGGTGGTTGTATTTGAATCAGGTAATGCATATAATACGCTTGGCACAGGGCTGAAATGCTCAAAAATGACAGTATTTCTTATTGCCTGATCTGTGCTCTGCCCCTTCACATAGCATGATTGAGTGAAATGTGGTACAAGTCGCCATGGTTCAAAAAGGCATGAGATAAAGCTTTTAAATATAATCTTATCTTTTAGTTATTCATTTGGAGACCTTATCTATTTATTATTTCACTTTCTGTATTCCTCTTCAGTATAAGCTGCTGAGAAATTATTTCCTGAGGTAGAGGGGGAAGGTCTTTTGAAGGCCTTGACGTGAAGTGCTAGGAGACTTACTACCATTGCCTACCCACCCCTTCTGCCCCCAGAGTCCAGCCTAAAACAACAGACTTTTCTGTGTCTATTATAAGTTTTCCTTTGACTCAGGAGCATATTTGCTTGGTCTTGGAGTGGAGACTCAATTTTGGTCATGGAACCACAAGACAGATGCAACCTTTCTTACAAGCCGGCTCTTGGGCATCAACATTGGTTGGAACTGAATTGTTTCCAAAAGTGAGACAACTGCTGAGAAAGCAGGGCATCGAGACTGTTTCCCAAGGTACTCCTTAGCCAGCAGCTGGGAAGAGGCTGGGTGGAGCTGACTGGTTGCGGAGAAGAAACAAGGAAGCCCTTGACATGAGACTGGTGACAGCCGCCCTGAAGCAGACGACGCTGGGCAAGCTCGCTGTTCACCACTCTTCTCCAAGCACATTCAGTGGCTGATTGCCATCAGTCAGGTTTCGTAGGCTCCCAATTAGGCAAATCCAATATTGGGAAGAAACGTTTATATTGCCACTTGGGTTGGTTAGTTATAGCTTGTTTCTCCTTGATTATCTCGGTTCAGACTGGTGAGCATTTAACAATGAATTGTAGCCGTGACTGGAGATCGGGAGACTCAAGTCCTTCTGGGGCCTCCGGTTTAGCAGTTCTCGTTAACCCACTGCCATCTAGTGGCAACTGAGCAGACTGAGGAGTGCTTCACTTCTATTCAGGAAAGTCACGCGGTAGGGCAATAAACTTTTTGTCCTTGCCTCTAGAATCCAGGAAGCTTAGGAAAAGATAATAGATATATCTCATTCCACTGGCTTCCATCCCCCTGCCAATATTTGTTACTGTACATTTTAAATGTCAAGCAAGCTGACTGTTCTGCCTTTATTTTGATTAATGAGGACATTCTCATTTAATCAGAAGTCTGAGATACAAAACAACCAATCAAGGGGAAGAATTGGAGCATGTGGGTCTTGCCTCCTTTCCATGCACTGTAGTGGTTAGAAATTTCTTGAATGTCGACTAAGCCCAGCTTAATAAATTCTTTGAAAGCGGGGGATTGGGTCTTGACAGTTAACTTGAGGTTTCCCTCTCTAAGCCTCAGTGTGATTTTTGTCTACCTTGCCAGGTGACTAAGTTCTGAAAGCACGCAGAGGAGATCAAGTAATCCGTGTGGCAAATCTTAGGGAAGTTCAACTTCCTGTACATGCACAGAGGGAAGCTCGCAACAAATTCAAATATTTCTGGAACCATGTGAGGATCAATTAGTCAAATGTGGTCAAACCCTCAGTGGGAGCACAGTGAAGTGTGATCTTAGCAGATCATGAAGAGAGGGGGGTTAATGCCAGTGAGCTATTAGATAGAATAAATTCACAGGGCAATTACCATTGCTTGGAGCTTAGAAGAGATAATTCACAATGTGGGCCATGTTCCTTTTCTAAGCATGAGCTTCTAATAAACATGGAAGAACAAAGCCACCCCAAGGACAGCTGATGTAGATGTATATGCTTTGATAAAGAAAAGGTACGAGGTTACAACAATAAGCTGGCAGAAGGCTTGAAAGGCATTAACTTTCTAGGTCAGTGTCTTCTTGGTAATAGACTCCCATGTCTCCTTCCCTCCACCGCCCCTCAAAATCAGCAGAGACAAAGCAGTCAGTACATTAAAACAATCGTATTTATTACAGTTTCCAGACTCCCATATGACACATACCTAAAGCAGAACACTGCAAACTGACGTAACTAGCAGCAATCCTCCCTAAACATGAAGAATTTAGGTGAACTTCACAATTAGGAGTAATTTCAAGACAAGATTATAAGTTATGGTTTTTCTTTTAGCAGCTGGTATATGAATAGTGAAACTATAAATACAGAGAGTCATCCAGGTTAGCCTTGTCTAAAAAAACATTAATAAGTCACGGTGCAGAAGGGTGTCCCCAGGGTTGCCAAACAGAAGGCTAATGTCTTTAGATGTCAGTATGAAATAAGCAAATCACTTTCCAAGACATCGCTCACTATCTGTGTTACTGTCAGGACAACAGAAAAAGAACTGGACAGCTGCCCTAGAACCCAGCTCACACATACTTCAGCCAGATAATCATTTAAATAATACCCCCTAAAATTGTTTAGACATTTTCCCCCACAGTTCTAAAAACATAACATCAGACATAACATCAGACATTTGCTCCAAAGGACTAAAAATCAAAAGCAATTGCGATGCATTGGGAATAGCTTTATAGCTTTCCTGAGGGACAGCTGCCATCTTTTCAGAGAGTGTTTTTCAAGCAGCACTAACTCTGGTAGCTTATCAAACTACTTTTCATTCTAAATAAATAAAAGACCAACTGAAGGTCTCAGGTGTATTTATTTCTTTTCCCCTAGATCTCTGAACCATCCAAAACCATTCCTTGACAGATAGCTTTCGTTTTTATTAGAGGAGTGCAAGAGAACTTACAAACACTTGAAAAATACTCAAAACACTGAGAGTAAAAAAGGCGCAACCCTTCTTCAGAGCCCAAGAACCTGTGACAGGAACCCCAAAGGCTTATCTAAAATTCACCAACTCAGTTTGCCAGAAAGTAATGACAGACCACCCACCTTTGCAACATAGGCCCAGATAAGATTTTCTTGCTTTATAATCACTAAGAAAAGCGTCTGAGAGTCACTGCCCAGGAAAACACAGGCTGGTGAATGGAAGCTACTGAAAAGGGGTTGACTGTAGTCTACATATGGCGCAGGGAAAGAAAAATTAAAATGGCTGCTAAACCATTATATTTACACCATGATACTCTTAACGTGAACCTTGGCCTTCCCATAGCAACCGTGTCATTCATAAAAAATACATATAAGATGGGAAAGCTTTGGGGCAGCACCAGTGACAGCTAGCCATCTTTGAATAATTTTAATTTTTCCTAAAGGCAAAAATTAAGAGAAAATTTACAAAATCAGTTCTATTTCATGATTTTGCCCATGTCAGCGGCTACGGGGATAGTGCAAATACAAATACAAAACCCCTCAGCATCAAGTTAGGGTCCTATTTTTCTCTCAAGGGGTAAGTGGTATACCTAGACTTCTGCACACAGCTTCTGAGGATTAAAGACAGCTCATAGTTCATGCCTGACAATCTCCAAAGGTACTCCTGGATAATTTTACCACAACGAGAGATGAAGCCCCTCCTGACCCACTAACAACTCAAGGATTCTCATGCACCTAGACTTTAATGTGAATGGTTTCTCGGCTTTCTGACTTGATATGCACCATGCAGAGAGAGCAAGGAACGGACTGGTCTAAAGCCATCTGCCTTAGACACTGCTAACGCTGGCTAACTATCTCACAAATGGCCCACCATCATAAGATGGTCTCTAAAAGGGAGCAGAGCGCTTCCCAAGTACTAGAACAAACAACCTAAAGCAGAAGTTCTGCTGGTGGTAGAGGCGCAGAATCACCTCTGTGTACAAAGAATGGCACATGAAGTCATTCTGGGCGTGAAACCACATCTCCTGTGGCTCAGTGCTTTGTTGTCATCTAACGAAGCTGGCTGCTCCTCCAAAGACCTCAAGAAGTGCACAGGTACGCCCCAGGAACTGTCTCAGAAACGGATTCCCATGCTAGAGATGACTCTGAAGAACCCCAGTTGGGTGTTCAAAAATAAATACTATTCCTACCAACTGTCCTAAGCCCAAATCCCTGGGGAATATCAGAAACCAGTTATGTTGCATTTCAGCTGTGCAGGGCCCCCTCAAGTAGGCTTGTGGGGGCCTCTAGAACTCTACCATTCTGGCTGTTACTTTCCCTTTTTCTTTCCTTCTCCTGAGGAAGACGAATTCCATTATTTTCATAGCAACTTATTATAATGTTCCAGGTGATGACATATTTTGAGCAGCACATAGGTTATTAGGACCAATTTTTTTCTTCCTTTTGAAAAATTTCTACAATAATAAAGAAAAGGCAATAATTTTAAAAATTGACTTCCCTAAAAAAGAATTGTCATACTTTGTACAAAACAGCACATTTACTAAATAGTATTCTTAGAATCACTGTCCAAACCAAATCAATAAATGGGGAGATATGGGCACATGAGACTGATCACATGAGTTTAAAATAATTTTCAGAGCCAGAATTATTAGATTGGACAGAAAAGTAGCAAACCAATCGTTATCTGGACATACGAAAATTATATACAAACATGAAAATGCAGCATGTGTTTAAAATAAATCACGTTAGATTTAGGCACTAAAATGAATGGAAACTGATATATTCCTTTTGATACCAAACGTTTACCTATTGGGGAAACCTGGTATCTATTGCAGCTTCTAGCTGAGGGACAGAAAAGCAGGCAGAGGAGGACATCTAACAGGAAAGACTAGTAAAGAGGTAGAGGCAGGGGTGCCTGAGGATGAAACAAGATAACTATTACTTGAGGAACAGAGATTTTAGACATACTATTTAGAAGAGAATTTAGATGAGCCGATTCCAAAGATAACCGCTTGACTTTGTAACATGGAACCTCTCTAAGTGTTTATTGTATCTGATATGGTTCTAAAGAGGAATATTTACAATGCATTTTAAAATAAAAACAAGTAAATGAAACAAAACAAAACATCTTCTACAATTCCCCTTTGGGGATGTGTCATATTTAGATGTGCATTGTCCCTTTGGTACTACCATATAAACCCCTTGAAAAGTTCAGGGGAATTCTTTCTGATGATGATCAGAACAGGGTTGGGGCTGGGATGTGGGGGAAGCAGCAAAGAAACATTACTCTTCTTTTAATGAGGATATTCTTCTAAGCACTTCCACTGTCCTTTAGGAGAAAAGAATGGATTATGGAAAATAGTTCCTGAAGATATCACTGCCGTCTGAGGACGAGTTCAAAATTATGACACCTACGGAGATGACTTTCATATGTAGCACCCACCTTGCTCATAAGACATAGAACTCTTACCAAGCTATGAAATATAGTTAGTAAAAGTTACTCATGGCACTTAAATATGTTGAAAGACTTTAAAATGCCTTCCTAAAATTCTTTGTCTCAGTGCCCCTGTGAGGTAGGTGTCTGATGGGAAAAACTGAGGCACGGAGGGGTAAAGTCTGCTCTCCTTTCATTGCATGACGAGCCAGTGGCCCAGCTACCAGAAGGATCAGGTGTCCTAACTTCCTCAACATTATTCACCCTGCTTCTCAGAAGGCTTACCTAAGTTACACAAAAAATACAGCAGGGGAACTTTTTTCCCCCAAACATTTTAACTAGTCAGCTATTTCTTATTCTCATTTTGAACATAAGTTATTCTAAAATAAAACCAAATATAAACAAAACAAAAAATCAATATTGCCTAACAGTCTGTGTCAAGATGTAGCCCATTCTGTACTAGTGACTGAAAAAGCATATGATTCAAGTAGAAGTATCAGAGGTGCCATTACTCAAGCCAGGCTGTGAGTGAAGTGTCCCTTACAGATGCCACCCACTGTACTTTGTAAGAACCTCTTCGGCATGACATTACGGAATAAAACTGCCACTCCTGTTTTACGGAAATACCATTCTGAAAGTTAGTCTACACAGGCCAGCCCTAACCGGAAAGGGAACTCTCATCCACGTGATGCATATGTGCTACTGAGTTCATGCAGAACTCTTTGAAGCCAGATATGAAGGTCACAGTCACCTGCCATAAAGCTCACGGAACAGTCCACACTACATACAGAAGGGCAATACACTGGGTACATGCACTAGCACCATGCCACAGAAGTGAGAGAAAAGGACAAGAAGCCACCTCATGAGCATCTTCTAGTCCCATCTGCCATGCCATTCTCAGAAGCTACCTCTGGTAAGGGGGGGAAGACTGCTGAAGTCCTGTATCCCTTTAAATAATAAGGAGAGGGGTAAGAACAGAATATTCATTGTTGGCTGCTTTGAGCATATCAGCTATCCAAATCTTACTCTTTCATAAGCTGGTAGCTTTCTTAGTTTTACAGATATTCAAAGGTAATAAATTACATTTCGCGATCAAGAGAGAATGGTGTAGAGCAAAATTCAAAGGTCAGTTACAAGTTGTGGGTACAAGGAAGACGACAGGGAAATTTACATTGTTACTCTTAGAATCAAATTCATGAGTACATAGGGCACTAGCTTTTAGAAATGAAATCATTTTTTTGAGGTGTTTTTTCCCTCCCATCCTTATAGTGACTGTGGGGTGAATTTAATTCATACCATGGCCCCTAATTCAAATGGAGATTTGATATTTGGTTTGAGTGTCTAAAGTCGACCATGACACCAAATAAGATGTATGTTGTTTCCTCTGTACAGCTTTTGATTTGATATTAATGCAAATACCCATCCTCCTAAGGCCTGTGTCCCCTTGAGGGAGCTCATCTTCCAGAGGGCCTGAGCCTGGCTCTATGCTCTGCGCATGCAGGACCAGAGGGAATCATTCCAACTCGAGTTTCACTGGGATACTAGGATACAGCATAGCAGCAATTCATGCATTTTATTTCTAAAAACCAAAACTCCAGTGAGGCCGAGCTGGTCACTGTGCAAGATGAACCAGCAGGACATTCTCGCCTCGAATGAAAATCTGATTTATGTGTCGAGTGAATACCTGCTGGTAATCCACTTTGGGCTTTCGCTTTTTCTTACGGGACTGACCCCTGGAAAGGGTGGTAGCCCTGGAAAAGGTACCTCCCGCACTTGACCCTTCTGTCCGTGTAGTCCTCCCTGACATCTCTGACCTGGACTCCTCCCTTGCAGATGCCTGCAGAGAAGAAGGGACGGAGCGGGAACGCCTGCGTGAGCTCCGGTCACTATCTCCTCTTCCCCACACTGAAGCCACCTTCCAAGTAGATGTCTGGGAATATCTGGACAGAGTGGAGTCTTCAACTGCAGACTTAGAATCGGCTTCCTTTTTGGAGGAATCTTGAAGTTTTAAGCGATCAAACAGCTATAAGGAAAGCAATGATAAATATCAGCCTTCTCTTTAGCCTTCAACATCCTTCTTTCAATATATAGAAAAAAACCCCACCAGATTGCTTAGGTTTTATAGACCCCTTGCTGTACAATTTTTAAAAAGTTCAATAATAAATCTTCTGTGTGTAGCCATAATACAGATAAATCAATAATCTGTCAAGAGAAAAGGCACCTGCTTTTTTCTGTGGTATAAAATGGAAAGACTTCTAAGGCTTATAAGAGGTAACTTGTTGCTTAAATACTATGCAGGTCAAAAGTACAGACTCATTTGCAATTAGGTGAATGCATGAGAAGCAAAACTAATGAAGATCTTGGTCTAGGCATGCATAGTGGACAGTAACTGAGCTCTCCCACTAAGAAAACCTGGTCACCAGGCTCGGTGATCTTCATTTCTAAGCTTGAAAGCACACTGGGTACTCAGGAAGTCAGGGGAAACGGCCTACCCTAGTGAGAGTCAATGAAGAATCCCGCTCATACGCTTTGCCTAGAACAGGTTTTCGGTAGGTCTCATCCACATCAGTAAGTGCCTAGAGAAACAGCCCAAAGGGGGAAAAAATTAGGCAGAATTATTTTAAGGCATAATTAGGCATAAATTATTTTTATAGCTTCCAGGAAAAATTTCAAAAGCAGAATAAACACCTCATTTGGCAGAACTAAACAAGTGACTCCGCTGTTGGGCAGAAAAAAATGGCAATCCCTGGCACCCTCTGAGTAAGATTTCCAAGCTGCTATCACCATGTAAGATGGGTTTCGTCTATGGTAAGGGGCCTTTACAAATGCATGGTAGAGGTTTGCAAATTTCAGTGTGCATAAATATCTAGGAAGCTTATTAAAATATAAATCCAAGGCTACTTCCTAGATATGCTGACTCAGTAGGTCTGGGATGAAGCTCAGGAACTTTCTGTTTTAACCAGAAACTCCATGATTGTGATATAGGATACCCCTAAGCCATGCTTTGAGAAACACTATTCTATTACTTCTTTTCCTTCCTCAGTTTCTAGGTCTTATGACAGCAATGAATAAGTATTAATCAGAGTTACATACAGAATTGTTGGTGAATTTTTGTCTCTGAAAGATCAAACTCATAGGACAGCTATTTAGGATCAAATGAGATTATGTATGAGAAATCAATTTGAAAAGTGTAACTCACCCTACAAATATAAGCTGGCAGGATTATTATTATGACCATCATATCAAAGATGTTGTCTTAAATACTTTTCCTTCAAAGGTAAAACTGTAACAGTAAAGTACTTTCCCCTACATTTTAGATGTAAGAAAAGTGGGCCTCAGAGAAATTACTTTGCCTAAAGTAACACAACTACCAAGGTTAGGTAAAGCTAGGATTCAAATTTAGGTCTTCTGATTCCACACTGGTTGAAAACATGGTCTTAGGAGTCAGAAAGACCTGGGATAAAGTTCTAGAACTTCCACTTACTAACAGGGTAATCTGGGCCAATCATGCAATATCTCTAGCCTCAATTTCTTCATTTGTAAAATGGAACAGTAGCAAACCTTGTTTACGGAGATAAACCCTTAGTACACTATCCAGCAAATGCTAAGTGCTTAATAAATGTCAGCAACTACTATATTCACCCAGGAGAACACATGGACAAAGATAAAACGCAGGAAAAAGAAAAGTTGGAGATGAGAGACCATATGAAAAAGAAACACCAGAAAGCCTGGTGTTTCTAGTTTAACTTCCACATATTATAGTGGCACTATAATGTATCTCTTCACTCCTACAAATGTCTAGTAGGCAGTAAGCCTCTAGGAGAGTGGGAGTGCATTTCCTTCATAAGGAAATACCTTGCAAAGTGCCTTGCTTATTAGTATGTCTGCTTCCCCTCTATCTTCATCTATCTTCCCAAAACTGTAGAATGAAAGTTCCTTTCTGAAGTTTCTATACCTAGCACTGTGGTACAGTACCAACCAAAGTGGGAAATCAATAAATATTTTGAAATGAACGAAAGAATGGTCAGTAGGAAATTGATACAAAACTACTAAACAATTGAATAATTATTCCTTAAGGCTGGGTTTCTTAACCATAGCACTAAGGATTTTGGACCAGATACGTCTTTGTTGTTGGGGGGTTATCTTGTGTATTGTCAGATGTGCAGCAGCTCCTCTGGCCTCTACCCATTAGATGCCACAGTTATGACAATTAAAAAACGTCCCCAGACATTGCCAAATGTCCCTAGGAGGGAGAGAAGTGCAAAACTATCCGGGTTGAAAGCCAATGCCTTAAAGAAAAGGAAGCAATAGAAAGTACTCTTTTGTTGTTGGCCAAGAGAATGCAAAAATTCTAGTTCTGGGAAGTTATTCTATAGGTCTTCCTAAATAAGGTTACTCAGGTCATTTAGACATATAAAAGATTTAATCCCTAGGAGGTTCTCCAACCCCTTGAGAAAGACTTAATTACCATATTCCAGAACTTGTCAAATGCGACGAGGAAGCCTGTACAGACACCCCGAAGACCCTTGAAAGTGCGGATATGAACATTCACCTTCACTCCCTCCCGGATACAACGATGGAGCTCACCCAGAGGGCTGCCTTCATGCACTGAAACAAGACAAGAACAGTGAGCATAGCATGAACATCTGCTCTCATTCCCAGAATTAACAACTGAGACCACCTAACCATCTCCAGCAACATTAGACAACATGGTGCAGCGGCAACCTCACTATGGAAACAGGAAGGCCCAATGGGCAACATAAGTAGTACAGGCAACATACACTGAAATAAGGCAAGATTCCACCAGAACAGAGATAAAGCATACATCTGGCTATCACCCAAATGTTTCACTACTCGTATATCCTGTGTTCTATGATGTCATTGATTTTATTTTTTTATTTTTTTTTAATGATTTTTTATTATACTATGTTAGTCACCATACAGTACATCCCCGGTTTCCGATGTAAGGCTCGATGATTCATTAGTTGTGTATAACACCCAGTGCACCATGCAATACGTGCCCTCCTTACTACCCATCACCGGTCTATCCCATTCCCCCACCCCTCTCCCCTCTGAAGTCCTCAGTTTGTTTCTCATAGTCCATAGTCTCTCATGCTCCATTCCCCCTTCTGATTACCCCCCCTTTCTTTATCCCTTTCTTCCCCTACCGATCTTCCTAGTTCTTATGTTCCATAGATGAGAGAAATCATATGATAGTTGTCTTTCTCTGCTTGACTTATTTCACTTAGCATTATCTCCTCCAGTGCCGTCCATGTTGCAGCAAATGTTGAGAACTCGTTCTTTCTGATAGCCGAGTAATATTCCATTGTATATATGGACCACAACTTCTTAATCCAGTCATCTGTTGAAAGGCATCTTAGCTCCTTCCACGATTTAGCTATTGTGGACATTGCTGCTATGAACATTGGGGTGCATATAGCCCTTCTCTTCACTACGTCTGTATCTTTGGGGTAAATACCCAGTAGTGCAATGGCTGGATCATTATGATGTCATTGATTTTAAGATGCACCATTATTTAAAAATTTTTGGGGGGGGGGAACCCCACATTAAATGTACACAGCAGCAGCAAAATTCTTCTCAGTTCTGTATGTGGGTAAGACAACTTTTTTTTTTTTTAAGATTATTGATTTATTTGTCAGAGAGAGGGGGAGAGAGAGAGAGTGTACACACAAGCTGGGGGAGCAGCAGGCAGAGGGAGAAGCACGCTCCCCGCTGAGTAAGGAGCCTGAAGCGGAGCTTGAGCCCAGGACCCCGGGATCATGACCTGAGCCGAAGGCAGACGTTTAACTGACTGAGCCACCCAGGTGTCCCAAGACAACTTTTTTAAGGATAATTCTCATGAACCACATATCCAGTTTGACTCTTACAAAAAAAAACCCCAAAATCAAACAACTTATTCACATGTTTAAAGGAAACAAGCCATGTAATACATCTGCCCTTAAACATGTGCAGTCCTCTAAGAGAGAATGGACTTTTGGCCCCCATCTGAAGACACTCCATGCCTAAGCTCTCTGGAGCCGCTGGATTCCAATGTACGTCATCTTTACACTAGGAGGAAGAGACCTCATTGCATTCCAAGCCTGGTTGATACAAAAGCACCTGCTAGGCATTAGGCTCCTATGAGATTGCTGATAAGCATCACATAAAGAGTATGACAATTCACGGGAAGAAGGCTGGGACTATAAATTGCAGCCTTTACTATGATGGATTCTTTTTTTCAGAGCTTGGGAACAGAGATGAATTTTATTTTTATTGCTTTACATTAACTTAGCCTTCACAATATGATGGCTATACTATATAAAACCTTCCAAAAGAAAACCACATGTGCACACACACACTCTTATACTCACACTCACACATACACAGTCTCAGTCTTTCCCTCCCAAGTTTGCAAGGCAAAATTCTTTGGAGATTGATTATTGCCATCAATAGTAAACACACACAAAAAAAATCTGTTTTGTTTCTAGTGGCATGAAAGAGAACAACAGTCCTGCACTTCAGTTTGGATAACTAAGCAGGTTACTTTTGACCTCCTTATCCCTCACTCATAGATCAGATTATAAATGGTGGCAGTGATAAATTAATGAAAGAAAACACTCTTTGAAGAAAGTAACTTAGCAGATGAGAAGTAGGAGTTTATGTCAGACTGAAACTTCAGCAGGAAGGCACAGCTGAAGGCAGTGTGGCAGAAACAGAGGCCTTGGAAAGGAACATGAGCACCTTGGTCTGACCTTCAGCATCCGCCCTTGCTCTAGCATAGCAATATTTTGAAATTCTTTGAATGTTTGAGGAACTTTTTCTCTACAAGTCTGAATTTCCTAATTTATAAAATGGGGTTAAACTAGTTATCTTCCATATGCATTTCAGGAATAAGTCTCTATCATTCAATTTCTTAGAAATTGATCATACTGCCTGGATCAGTTTCTTTGCCTATACAAATTCCCTGCTTCCCCCCACCCCTGTATGTGTTTCCACCAACAGTGGAAAAACCATCCTTTTTCTTTCTTTCTTTCTTTTTTTTTTAAAGACCATTCTTTTTCTAACTTGTAAATAAACAGAGGTACTACTTTGTCCCCTGAGTCCCCAAACCAGAGAGAAAACACAAACACACAACTTAACAACAGTTTCTTATTCTGGTAAACAAATGATAAACTCAAGTCTTTCAACTCTCATGTCTTTATTTTTCTCTTGATTTTTTTTTTCTTCCAAAGATTTAATAAGGCATAATTCCAGGGAGCATTCACTCCTTGTGTGATCAAGAACATCACACTAGCACCACCTATCACAGCAAACTGCCAAGGCAAAAATGAGCTCCACATTGTGAATCAGAAGGCACATTCTTTTTTTTTTTTTTTAACATTTTTTTTATTATATTATGTTAGTCACCATACAGTACATCCTGGTTTTTGATGTAAAGTTCGATGATACATTAGTGTGTATAACACCCAGTGCACCATGCAATACGTGCCCTCCTTACTACCCATCACCAGCAGAAGGCACATTCTGTGTCTCTTTCCAGCAGTCTGTATAACAAACTCCAAATGGATAGATGAGCCAGTCTTCTAAAATTTAATACAACAAAAAAATATACGCCTTATCTTTGAAGATAGTTATTCTTCCAGATCTCCTTCTTCATTGCCACTATTCTTAGGCCCAACCTTCTAAAGCCAGGTCATTTTTAACTCCATTCTTCTCCCTACTTGTGGCCACACTAAGCTCAGACAATAGATTCTCAATAACTAAGTCGTACCCTTTCCTTTCTCCTTCCTCAACCAATAATACAGTCCAGAGCCTTATCAGATAATTCATTTATTACAAGAGCCTCCCAGTTTCCCTCACATCATCCCGACACCATCATTATCCCCAATTACTGAGCACTAGGTATGAACCAGGCCTTGGGGTAAATTTAACTTTATGCATGTTATTTTATTTAATCCTCACAACTTTAACACATAGGTACTATTATTTTGCCCTACTTTACAGATGAGGAAAATGAAGCTCAGAAATGTTTATTTAAATAACTTCTCAAGGTAACTTGCCTAGTAAATGGCTGAGCCAACACCCAATACAGGCAGGGTATATATATACATCCTCACCTGGAGCTTTTAATAATGACAGTCTAAAACAATAACCACAACAATAACCTACAACAATCGCAGTGACATTTAACATTCATTGAGAATTTCCCTACGTGTAAAAGCTTTGAATGGGTTAACTAAATAAACCTAACAACTATAGGTGAATACTATTACTGTCCTCACTTTACAGATGAGGAAACTGAGGACCCAAAGAGTTTAACAGTGACCTGTCTACTATAAAACAGCTAGAAAGTAGAGGAGCCAGTGTTCAAAACTAAAAAAGCCAGCCCAGCAGTCAAACCCTTGAGTTTGTGGTCTATACCGCCCCAAATACATTTTGCTACTAGAAAGTAAGTTATTAGAAACGTTACCCTAAAAGTGCTTTCGCTTAAGGATATACACGATGGTTCCCACTATCTATCATAACAAAATCAAAGAGAAACTCTTTGGTCTTCAAAGTGTTTTAACAAATCCTTCTCTGGACCCAAATTCAGTTCTCATTGCTCTAGACATACACTCTTGGCCTCACATATGTGGCACCCTCCAGCCAACAAAAGAAGCAAGGAAAGAAAAATGAGAATGTACTCCCCTCTTCCCTTACTTGAGATGAGGATAATGGCCCTGGCACACAGGCCCTGGAGTTGGACAAACCCAGCATTAAGTCTCAGATGCAAACTAACTAGCTATGTGATCCTGGGCAAGTAGCTAAGCTCAACCAACTTCATTTATAAAGTAGTATCTAAGGGTAAAATAGGGTACAGTTCATCTAAAGGGCTTAGCAAAGTGCACAGCACTTACTAGCTAAATGACTGTAGCCATAATTAGCAACAATAAAATTGTCTCTTGACTTAAAAAGGGCCATGAGGGAACTTTCTGGGGTGATGATTCGTTCTGTATCTTGATTGTGGTGGTAATTTCACAACTACACATTTGTCTAAACTCACTTAAAAAGGGTGAATTTTGTTATGTGTAAATTATACCTCAAGAGCCTAACTTTTAAATAATTACTGTTATCCTCAACCATGCCCTTCCTTAAATTAACTTTGAGACCTGAAGCCAATCTCTTCCAGGAACTCTTTCCAAATAAATTTAATCTTCACCCTTGCTTCTGTACTTTTCTTACTTTCTTCCTTTTTGTTTTTTAAAGATTCATTTATTTATTTTAGAGAGAGAGAGAGAGAGAGAGACGGGGGGGGGCAGAGGGAGAGAAAGGGAGAGTACCAGGCTCCCTGCTGAGTGGGGAGCCCAAGGCAGGGCTCAGGCTGGATCTCACAACCCTGAGATCATGACCTGAGCCGAAATCAAGAGTCAGATGCTCAACCAACTGAGCCACCCTGACACCCCTGTACTTTTCTGGCTTTCTGAAGCTCATTAGTTCTCTATGATGTCTACCCATCTCTATCATGCACACTCAATTGTTTCTAGCGGTGTGATTAAAATTTTCAGTGCCTATGGCACATTCTGAGATCTGGATTCCAGGCATATATTTAATCATGGGAAATCAACAAAGCTGGTTTTCATGCTCTGTCATACCAATATAGCAGAGTGCTCCATAGGTAAAGCTAAAACCACTTTCCACATAGAAATACGTCTTTCCTTGACAATCTCTGTAGCAAAGGAACAACTGGCAAAATGGAAATAAATGTTACACTCTGAGACTTAGAGTGCATTTCCAAGATCTGATAGTGGCAAAAAGTCTAGGCAAAATAAGGTCCCCCACACTGCTCTTATTTTAGGAACATGCATACTTTATCTTTGTGTTACTGTTCTGCAAGCAAGCTGGGGTGCACCCTAGCTTTGGCAAGAATGCTCTGGCACTGTCTGTCACAGTAAATGATCTGACAAAGATACATCTAACAGCACACAGCTTTTCAGGATGTTTCTCTCTTAATAAACACTTCTAGGAATGAAACAAAATATTCCCTTGCTTAGCACAACCCTCCATCCTAAAGGCAGTGATTTAATAATGTTACAATTTAGCTATCAAGATACAGATGCTTTGAATGGCTAACTAGGTCATTGTGTTCACTGGCAGATGTCAGAAATGCTTGCCAGACGACAAAAGACATAACCCTGGGCTGTTTTTATTCCATTTGATAAGACCTAATTCACACATTAGCAACCTCCCCTGTTTACAGCTTTACTCTAAGGATCTATTAGGAGGCTCCAAGAGATTCCCTTGTGTCATTTACACCTTCAGAACCTGAAATAACCTGCACATATGGTAATATGAGCCCGACAGACACACTCCTGCACCCATCCTGGCAGAGTGGCTGGGAAGCAGTGTCTGGGTTTTAGTGGCATTTGTGCTTGCTGCATTCAAGCACTTGTGATTTGGTAATGCAAACATGTGTGTATCAAGACCCCATAGCCCTTCTCCTGTAAGTACCCTGGAAGGAGCTGTCACTTAATGTGCATGGGTTATGAGATTATGTCCCCTGTTCTAACTGAACAGATAGATCTCCCCACACTCCATCCCATCATCCTCAATCCCACTAATCAAACACTCTCCTTTCCTTAATATTGGTTGTGCCCCTCCCCTCTGGCTATGGTCCCTAAGACCTCTCATCACCTCTGCAGATCCTTCCTGTGATGTCCCGTTTCCAGGCCCCACCACCTCTCCAGATCCCCATCACACCCACAGACCCTCGCTGCAGGCCCCTCATCACCTCTGTAGCCACTTGCACGGACCCCGTTACCTCCGCGGACCTACACCCTTATCCACGCAGACCCTTCCCATGGCTCCTTATTACATCTACAGCCTTAGCACTCTTCTCCCGCTCCCCGATCAAGCGGACCTCTCATTACTCCAAAAGACCCTCCTCACGCCCCATTATCCACACGACTCAAGCAGAACCTCCTCCCGGTGGCGGATTATCTCTGCAACCTTCACCAAGACCCTCCCCCTAATGCGTGCGGACCTGCGCCAAGCCCCTGGCACCCTGCAAACGCCCCCTGGGCCGCCACCTTCCGGGCAGCCGGCGGGGCCCTCGTCCCCCCACCGCCAACCGCCCCGCCCGCGTCCGCCGGACTCACAGGGCATTCGCGTGAGCACGTTGCGCGGCGCCTTCCTGCTCCGACCCGGACCCCGCCGGCGCGCACCGGCGGCCCCGTCCCCTTCCTCCTTGGCCACCATGAGGCGACGGAGGCGCTGGATGCGCTCGGGGTCTGGAGCGGGGGCGTCCTGGCGGCGGCGGGTTCTGGCCGAGGGCCCGGCAGCGGCGGCGGGGACCCCTGAGCCCGCGGCCGCGCCCCGCGCCCGCCCGCGCCCGCCGCCCCGGACTCCGGTCCTGAGGAAGCTCTCGTACTCGGCCAGGTTGTTGAAGCAGGGCGCGTTGGGGTACGGGATGGGCGGCAGGCGGGGCGCGTACAGAGCCAGCAGAGGGTCGAAGCTGTCAGAGCTGACATCCAGCCGCGGGCTGGGCGGGCGCGCGGGGCTCCCGGCGCGAGCGGACCTCGCCCCCCGCTCCCGCTCCTCCATGTTTGAAAGGCCCGCAAGCCGAGGCCGATGGGAAGAAGGAGCGGAGCCGCCAGAGGGCGGCACTGCGCAGCCGCGGCCTGGGGTTGCACTGCGCCGGCGCGGCCGCCGGAGGGCAGCATCTGTCCGCGCTCAGCCCGCCGGGCCCGCCATAGCCCTTGGATAACGGATTAATCTGTTTGAAGGCAGGGTTTCCCCATTTATATCATTATCACTTAGGATGTTTAATACTCCAGATTCCCCGGGGGTGGATCTTGGAATCGGCATTTTAACAAGCTTCCCTAGGCGTTTCTCTGCTCTCAAACTGCAGTATACTCCTAACTTGAGCTGGTGGAAAGAGGCTGGAAGAGGGCAGTCAGCGTCCCAGTGTGCTTTCCTGCCGAGTCCCACTGGGGGCTAGCCTACCTGGCTCAAATTATTTCGCTTCTTTGGGTCTTTACATTCTCACCTGAAATATGATAGAAATAGTACCTAACCAACCGAATTCTCCTAACAATGAAGAGATACTGCATAGAGAGCATATACATGCTCTATGTTAGCTAGTTAGAATTGGTTAAGTAGACAATGAAACTATGGAGGATGGATGGATCCCAGTCCTCCATTTCCTGCACCCTATGCAAAAAGTAATTTGCACTAACACCAGAGAGACCTTAGTATTAAAGAGAATACATTGAATCACTGATTTCCCAAGCGCTGCTTAGGCAAGTGGAGGAAACTAGGGTCCAGCTCTTGGAAGCCAGGATGTTGGAAGATTTATAAGACCTGGTTGTACCACTTATTTTTTAGCTTCTGTTCAGCAGAACATTTTGCTTTTTGATATTAAAATGAGAGTCTATACAGAAGGCCAGATATTACCCCCTCACCCAGCACACCCAAGATATTTCCAGTTACCTACAAGCCACACCTCCCTGAACTATCAATTAGTATTAATTCTATACTAGCTGTTTCTCATGTTTTAACATTTCTTTAAGCTCTGGAAAGGCCAAGAGAATGCTATTCCTCTACCTTAGAAAGCAAGATGAAAATTAATATACAACTGTGACACACTGGAAAGAACACGTGCTGCAACAAAGAAAAGCCATCGAAGGGTGTTCCTGAGAGCACTACGGGTTTAGTTACGGCAGGACTGTTAAACTTCTATTCCTTTGCTCAAAACTTCCTGCCCAAACAAAAAACAAAGCTGCAAACTGCTGCCAGTTCAATGATTAAGTGCTTGTCCCCCTATCTTATGACAAAATTGAGCCTTTGTAGTATCACACAGTCCCCACAGAAAGCACATTTCTTTGGGTGGTTTTGTCCTGCAAGTCTGTATTTTATTATTATTTTTTAAAGATTTTATTTATTAATTTGACAGAGAGAAACAGCCAGCAAGAGAGGGAACACAGGCAGGGGGAGTGGGAGAGGAAGAAGCAGGCTCCCAGCGGAGGAGCCCGATGTGGGGCTCGATCCCAGAACATCGGGATCACGCCCTGAGCCGAAGGCAGACGCTTAACGACTGCACCACCCAGGTGCCCCTTGTCCTGCAAGTCTGTATTTTAATACCTATTATTTATCTACATAAGTGATACCTATATAAATAGATACAATTTATCCATATACGTTTTGACATAAATTGCTACCCCTTTACTTACCATTAAGTTACACTGGCCAGTCAGGAGCTACATTACCTTACTGCCTCACTTGGCCTATCACAGTATACTGAGGGCCATGTTGCCCAAACTGCCATGTATCACCCACCATAGGCATCAGAAGCCTTTTTGGTTAAAAGTCCGATTAGCAAACCTCAAATCTTCATAAGGGGAGAGGTGGAGGCTGGAAGAGCACTTAAAACAAGCATTCCAAGTAAATTTTTGTATGCAGAAGTCGGAACCACTGCTGTGATGAAGGTACATTTATCCTGGCTTATGTAAAGACATATATGCAAAAGTTGGACTCATATCCTGGATTTGTAGGAGAAAAAAAAAGAAAAACTAGGCCAAGGGAGTTGAAACCTTTATTATTTTTTTCAGAGATTTTATTAATTACCAAACATGCACCAAATCTCTTCTTGTGTAGTGAGAACAGGAAGGGAAAAAAATGACTGACAGATGAGATATCAATTAGCGAAGGAGACCAGCCGTTGCCTTCAAAAATACATTTTTTTTTTTTTTTGTGGCTGTAAATTCTGTAATGCAAGACCAGGCACTAAAATGTAGGCTGCCGCATAATTCTTTTTTCAAATATTTATTTGAGAGAGAGAGCACAAGCAGGAGTGGCAGCCAGAGGGAGAGGAAGAAGCAAACTCCCACTGAGCAGGGAGCCGGAGCGGGGCTTGATCCCAGGATCCTGAAATCATGACCTGAGCCGGAGGCAGACGCTTAACCAACTGAGCCACCCAAGTACCCCTTAATTCTTAATAGAGCCAAATAATCTCCCTCTGAAATACGAAACGAGGACATGTTCTCTCACCACCTATCCTCACTTCAGAGGCCAGCAATTTGGCAACATGCAATTACTGCTGCTACTCTCTGCTGCTCCTCCCCCATCTACACTGGCCCATCAGGAGGTAGAACTATTAGGTGTCCTTTAACACCTGCCACTTGTGACCCCAAGGGGAGTGTTGACCACTCTGCTCTCTTAATTCAAATGTCAGTGTTCTGATTACATAGAGGGTACCCAAGAATCCTTTTCAGGAAGTCCAGCAGGAAGGTAACTTTTAAAACAAGTATTTAGAGGACACGGAGTCAATGTTTTTTCCTCCTCCTTCATTCATTCTCACACTTTTTTTTTCTCATATATACACACAATTCTCTTTCTTCTTAGAAAGAGGTAAGTGGCCTTGGTAATACCTATGGTGAGACAATGATCATGCTGACAACTCCATAAAATCAATCTATCGAATGTTTACACAAGGACATCCAAACCACTACCCACTTGTTCAGCCAAAGTTGCCAACTTGGAAACTGGCACAAAACCCTGATCCTACCTGGAATTCCTGAATTCAAAAGCATCATGCAGCCACCAACCCATTATTTATCTCCATGTCAAAGTACATGGGTAGGAAAGGTGAGACTTTCAAGGTTAGTGGATTTTGTAGTTAAGAACAGGTGGTTGAGAGTAAAGTTTGGATTCATATTCTATCATAGGTAGAAAAAGCTTGACAAGTTTTTATAAGACTTATGCCATAATCTAAAAATGATTCATTCTGCAAGGCATAAAATAGTTCTTGCTTTATAATAGCACCATGATTAAAAAAAAAAAAAACACTCTACAGAAGGAACCATGTTCCAACATTGTAAAAAAATGTTCTACTTAAAGCAGAACAAGATAACCACCCCATCCATCCCTTCTTCCCCATTCCCTTTCGAACCAGTCATGCGTCACTCCTGGCACACCGTTCTTGGTAGTAGGGATCCTAGGACACCTAAGGCCAGGAGTCTTGGCGGGGGGGGCGAGGGGTCTTGCATGGTTAAGCATGCCAGGGCTAAAAAGCAAAGGATCAGCTGTCTTCATCTAGGATCTCTGGATGTTCCTTCCAAAAAGCATCCCCGATTATATCACAATGTAAAGGCACTGGCTTTGTCCTGGTCCGGGTCATCTCCATCTTTTTTCCTTCCATTTCTGCTGGCAGTTTAACTTCTTTTGTTGTGACTTCACCCACCTACAGGTAAAAGTTAAAATACTGACATTGTTAACTGCGTTGGGGAGAGAACGGGGGGGATATGCGGGAAGTTTACTTTTTTACTTTATATACTTCTGAGTGATATATATTTATCAGGTAGATATACACACATATCTCAACATATATGAATTTGTTTACAAGTAAAAACTTTTAAAAAGTTATGTCGCTATAATCTGAAAGGAGATTATTAGCAATAATTATAGAGTTAAAGGTATTTCTGCTCTCTCATCTGCATTAAGAAGTATCCAAGCCTGTGCTAAAGAGCAAATGTGCTTTAAAAATACTAATAAGCTGAAGCTGCCAGTGGGATGACTAATTCTTAAGGCACCACTTAACACCTGAAAACATTCATTAAAAAGAAAAACTACTTTACATGGAAGGAGATAAATTTAGAGAAATCATCATGCTCAGAAGCTGGTACTTAGAGAAAATATTGGTGGAATTAAGAATTTAGGTAACTGTACAGACTTATCACAGAATATAAGGGTAAGTATGATTATCTGGGGAATCGCCAGAATATTCTGCAAATGACAAAACCCTCATATACAACACCTTCTACTGCCTCATATTATAGTTGTCATGGGATGGATGGACTATTTAATGATATTATCTAGTGTGGAAGAAATGTTCTATGAATGCAAAAATCCTTCTATCTGCAGTGTACCGCTTTATAGGGTTTTATTTGATTTGGAGAGCTTAGGACACAGAAAAATAAATGTACTAATTCTAAAATCTGTGATGCCACTCAGGAAATTCTAGACCACAAAGATCACCAACTAACTGGCAAAATTAGCACTGACTGACCAAAAGAGCATCCAAAATAACATATAGCATTTCGTTTTTAAAAAGGTCTAATTCATGTTAGTGACTGGAATCACATCTGCATACATGTGGTAGGCAAGACAAAGTTTGGGATGGGCACAGGCTTTTGTCTTTCCGACCTCCATTTTTCTTTGGATACAACAGCATTACCTTCTGCCATATCAACACAGTCCCTTTCCTAT